>NC_088401.1:82344114-82644114 GCF_034236695.1 Oncorhynchus nerka | reverse complement strand
ACTACAACTCCATTAGGTTGAATGTGATAGTCTGTCTATAACCAGCCTGAGTAGGACTATAACCAGCCTGAGTAGGTCTATAACCAGCCTGAGTAGGTCTATAACCAGTCTGAGTGGGTCTATAACCAACCTGAGTAGGACTATAACCAGTCTGAGTGGGTCTATAACCAGTCTGAGTGGGTCTATAACCAGCCTGAGTAGGTCTATAACCAGCCTGAGTGGGTCTATAACCAGCCTGAGTAGGTCTATAACCAGCCTGAGTAGGACTATAACCAGCCTGAGTAGGTCTATAACCAGCCTGAGTAGGTCTATAACCAGTCTGAGTAGGACTATAACCAGCCTGAGTAGGTCTATAACTCCATTAGGTTGAATGTCTGTCTATAACCAGCCTGAGTAGGCCTATAACTCCATTAGGTTGAATGTGATAGTCTGTCTATAACCAGCCTGAGTAGGACTATAACCAGTCTGAGTAGGTCTATAACCAGCCTGAGTAGGACTATAACCAGCCTGAGTAGGACTACAACTCCATTAGGTTGAATGTGATAGTCTGTCTATAACCAGCCTGAGTAGGACTATAACCAGCCTGAGTAGGTCTATAACCAGCCTGTGAGTCTGTCTATAACCAGTCTATAACCAGTAGGTCTATAACCAGCCTGAGTAGGGTAACCAGTCTATAACCAGCCTGAGTAGGTCTATAACTCCATTAGGTTGAATGTGATAGTCTGTGAGTATAACCAGCCTGAGTAGGACTATAACCAGTCTGACTAGGACTATAACCAGCCTGAGTAGGACTATAACCAGCCTAGGACTATAACTCCAGGTTATAACCAGCCTGAGTAACCAGCCTGGAGGACTATAACTCCATTAGGTTGAATGTGATAGTCTGTCTATAACCAGCCTGAGTAGGACTATAACCAGCCTGCCTGAGTAGGTAGGTCTATAACCAGCCTGAGTAGGTCTATAACCATTAGTTGAATCATTAGGTTGAATGGGTAGGTCTATAACCAGCCTGAGTCTATAACCAGCCTGAGTAGGACTATAACCAGTCTGAGTAGGACTATAACCAGCCTGAGTAGGTCTATAAACTCCATAACCAGCCTGAGTAGGCCTATAACTCCATTAGGTTGAATGTGATAGTCTGTCTATAACCAGCCTGAGTAGGACTATAACCAGTCTGAGTAGGTCTATAACCAGCCTGAGTAGGACTATAACCAGCCTGAGTAGGACTATAACTCCATTAGGTTGAATGTGATAGTCTGTCTATAACCAGCCTGAGTAGGACTATAACCAGCCTGAGTAGGTCTATAACCAGCCTGAGTAGGTCTATAACCAGTCTGAGTGGGTCTATAACCAGCCTGAGTAGGTCTATAACTCCAGTCTGTATATAACCAGCCTGAGTAGGACTATAACCAGTCTGACTAGGTCTATAACCAGCCTGAGTAGGACTATAACCAGCCTGAGTAGGACTATAACTCCATTAGGTTGAATGTGATAGTCTGTCTATAACCAGCCTGAGTAGGACTATAACTCCATTAGCCTGAATGTGTAGTCTGATAGTCTGTAGGTCTATAACCAGCCTGAGTAGGTCTATAACCAGTCTGAGTAGGTCTATAACCAGCCTGAGTAGGTCTATAACTCCTATAACCAGCCTGAGTAGGACTATAACTCCATTAGGTTGAATGATAGTCTGTCTATAACCAGCCTGAGTAGGACTATAACTCCATTAGGTTGAACCAGCCTGAGTAGGTCTATAACCAGTCTATATAACCAGCCTGAGTAGGTCTATAACCAGCCTGAGTAGGTCTATAACCAGCCTGAGTAGGTCTATAACCAGCCTGAGTAGGTCTATAACCAGCCTGAGTAGGTCTATAACTCCATTATGTTGAATGTCTGTCTATAACCAGCCTGAGTAGGCCTATAACTCCATTAGGGTGAATGTGATAGTATGTCTATAACCAGCCTGAGTAGGACTATAACCAGTCTGAGTGGGTCTATAACCAGCCTGAGTAGGTCTATAACCAGCCTGAGTGGGTCTATAACCAGCCTGAGTAGGTCTATAACCAGCCTGAAGTAGGTCTATAACCAGCCTGAGTAGGTCTATAACCAGCCTGAGTAGGTCTATAACCAGCCAGTAGGTTGAACCAGTCTGAGTGTCTATAACCAGCCTGAGTAGGACTATAACTCCATTAGTTGAATGTGAAGTCTGTCTATAACCAGCCTGAGTAGGTCTATAACTCCATTAGGTTGAATGTGATAGTCTATGTCTATAACCAGCCTGAGTAGGTCTATAACCAGTCTGAGTAGGTCTAGGTCTATAACCAGCCTGAGTAGGTCTATAACCAGCCTGAGTAGGTCTATAACCAGCCTGAGTAGGTCTATAACCAGCCTGAGTATGTCTATAACCAGTCTATAACCAGCCTGAGCCTGTCTATAACCAGCCTGAGTAGGCCTATAACTCCATTAGGTTGAATGTGATAGTCTGTCTATAACCAGCCTGAGTAGGACTATAACCAGTCTGAGTAGGTCTATAACCAGCCTGAGTAGGTCTATAACCAGTCTGAGTGGGTCTATAACCAGCCTGAGTAGGTCTATAACTCCATTAGGTTGAATGTGATATGTCTAACCAGCCTGAGTAGGACTATAACCAGCCTGAGTAGGTCTATAACCAGCCTGAGTAGGTCTATAACCAGTCTGAGTGGGTCTATAACCAGCCTGAGTAGGTCTATAACTCCATTAGGTTGAATGTCTGTCTATAACCAGCCTGAGTAGGACTATAACCAGTCTAACCAGCCCGAGTAGGTCTATAACCAGTCTGAGTAGGTCTATAACCAGCCTGAGTAGGCCTATAACTCATTAGGTTGAATGTGATAGTCTGTCTATAACCAGCCTGAGTAGGTCTATAACTCCATTAGGTTGAATGTCTGTCTATAACCAGCCTGAGTAGGTCTATAACCAGTCTGAGTGGGTCTATAACCAGCCTGGGTAGGTCTATAACCAGTCTGAGTGGGTCTATAACCAGCCTGAGTAGGTCTATAACTCCATTAGGTTGAATGTCTGTCTATAACCAGCCTGAGTAGGCGTATAACTCCATTAGGTTGAATGTGATAGTCTGTCTATAACCAGCCTGAGTAGGTCTATAACCAGCCAGGTCTATAACCAGTTTGAGTGGGTCTATCTAGGACTATAACCAGTCTGTGGGATAGGTCTATAACCAGCCTGAGTAGGTCTATAACCAGTCTGAGTAGGTCTATAACCAGCCTGAGTAGGTCTATAACCAGTCTGAGTAGGTCTATAACCAGCCTGAGTAGGTCTATAACCAGTCTGAGTGGGTCTATAACCAGCCTGAGTAGGTCTATAACTCCATTAGGTTGAATGTCTGTCTATAACCAGCCTGAGTAGGCCTATAACTCCATTAGGTTGAATGTGATAGTCTGTCTATAACCAGCCTGAGTAGGTCTATAACCAGTCTGAGTAGGTCTAATAACCAGCCTGAGTTGGACTACAACTCCATTAGGTTGAATGTGATAGTCTGTCTATAACCAGCCTGAGTAGGACTATAACCAGCCTGAGTAGGTCTATAACCAGCCTGAGTAGGTCTATAACAGTCAGTGGGTAACCAGCCTGAGGTTGGGTCTATAACCAGCCTGAGTAGGACTATAACCAGTCTGACTAGGTAACCAGGGTCTATAACCAGTCTAGGACTATAACTCCATTAGGTTGAATGGGTCTATAACCAGCCTGAGTAGGTCTATAACCAGTCTGAGTGGGTCTATAACCAGCCTGGGTAGGTCTATAACCAGTCTGAGTGGGTCTATAACCAGCCTGAGTAGGTCTATAACTCCATTAGGTTGAATGTCTGTCTATAACCAGCCTGAGTAGGCTTATAACTCCATTAGGTTGAATGTGATAGTCTGTCTATAACCAGCCTGAGTAGGTCTATAACCAGTCTGAGTAGGTCTATAACCAGCCTGAGTAGGTCTATAACCAGTCTGAGTAGGTCTATAACCAGCCTGTCTATAACCAGTCTGAGGTCTATAACCAGCCTGAGTAGGTCTATAACCAGTCTGAGTGGGTCTATAACCAGCCTGAGTAGGTCTATAACTCCATTAGGTTGAATGTCTGTCTATAACCAGCCTGAGTAGGCCTATAACTCCATTAGGTTGAATGTGATAGTCTGTCTATAACCAGCCTGAGTAGGTCTATAACCAGTCTGAGTAGGTCTATAACCAGCCTGAGTAGGTCTATAACTTCAGCCTTAGGTTGAATGAGTGATAGTCTGTCTATAACAGCCTGAGTAGGCCAATAACTCCATTATGTTGAATGTGATAGTCTGTCTATAACCAGCCTGAGTAGGTCTATAACCAGTCTGAGTGGGTCTATAACCAGCCTGAGTAGGTCTATAACCAGTCTGAGTGGGTCTATAACCAGCCTGAGTAGGTCTATAACTCCATTAGGTTGAATGTCTGTCTATATCCAGCCTGAGTAGGCTTATAACTCCATTAGGTTGAATGTGATAGTCTGTCTATAACCAGCCCGAGTAGGTCTATAACCAGTCTGAGTAGGTCTATAACCAGCCTGAGTAGGCCTATAACTTCATTAGGTTGAATGTGATAGTCTGTCTATAACTAGCCTGAGTAGGCCTATAACTCCATTATGTTGAATGTGATAGTCTGTCTATAACCAGCCTGAGTAGGTCTATAACCAGTCTGAGTGGGTCTATAACCAGCCTGAGTAGGTCTATAACCAGTCTGAGTGGGTCTATAACCAGCCTGAGTAGGTCTATAACTCCATTAGGTTGAATGTCTGTCTATAACCAGCCTGAGTAGGCTTATAACTCCATTAGGTTGAATGTGATAGTCTGTCTATAACCAGCCCGAGTAGGTCTATAACCAGTCTGAGTAGGTCTATAACCAGCCTGAGTAGGTCTATAACCAGTCTGAGTAGGTCTATAACCAGCCTGAGTAGGTCTATAACCAGTCTGAGTAGGTCTATAACCAGCCTGAGTAGGTCTATAACCAGTCTGAGTGGGTCTATAACCAGCCTGAGTAGGTCTATAACTCCATTAGGTTGAATGTCTGTCTATAACCAGCCTGAGTAGGCCTATAACTCCATTAGGTTGAATGTGATAGTCTGTCTATAACCAGCCTGAGTAGGTCTATAACCAGTCTGAGTAGGTCTATAACCATCCTGAGTTGGACTACAACTCCATTAGGTTGAATGTGATAGTCTGTCTATAACCAGCCTGAGTAGGACTATAACCAGCCTGAGTAGGTCTATAACCAGCCTGAGTAGGTCTATAACCAGTCTGAGTGGGTCTATAACCAGCCTGAGTAGGACTATAACCAGTCTGAGTGGGTCTATAACCAGTCTGAGTGGGTCTATAACCAGCCTGAGTAGGTCTATAACCAGTCTGAGTGGGTCTATAACCAGCCTGGGTAGGTCTATAACCAGTCTGAGTGGGTCTATAACCAGCCTGAGTAGGTCTATAACTCCATTAGGTTGAATGTCTGTCTATAACCAGCCTGAGTAGGCTTATAACTCCATTAGGTTGAATGTGATAGTCTGTCTATAACCAGCCCGAGTAGGTCTATAACCAGTCTGAGTAGGTCTATAACCAGCCTGAGTAGGTCTATAACCAGTCTGAGTAGGTCTATAACCAGCCTGAGTAGGTCTATAACCAGCCTGAGTAGGTCTATAACCAGTCTGAGTGGGTCTATAACCAGCCTGAGTAGGTCTATAACTCCATTAGGTTGAATGTCTGTCTATAACCAGCCTGAGTAGGCCTATAACTCCATTAGGTTGAATGTGATAGTCTGTCTATAACCAGCCTGAGTAGGTCTATAACCAGTCTGAGTAGGTCTATAACCAGCCTGAGTAGGCCTATAACTTCATTAGGTTGAATGTGATAGTCTGTCTATAACTAGCCTGAGTAGGCCTATAACTCCATTATGTTGAATGTGATAGTCTGTCTATAACCAGCCTGAGTAGGTCTATAACCAGTCTGAGTGGGTATATAACCAGCCTGAGTAGGTCTATAACTCCATTAGGTTGAATGTCTGTCTATAACCAGCCTGAGTAGGCCTATAACTCCATTAGGTTGAATGTGATAGTATGTCTATAACCAGCCTGAGTAGGTCTATAACCAGTCTGAGTAGGTCTATAACCAGCCTGAGTTGGACTACAACTCCATTAGGTTGAATGTGATAGTCTGTCTATAACCAGCCTGAGTAGGACTATAACCAGCCTGAGTAGGTCTATAACCAGCCTGAGTAGGTCTATAACCAGTCTGAGTGGGTCTATAACCAGCCTGAGTAGGTCTATAACCAGTCTGAGTGGGTCTATAACCAGCCTGGGTAGGTCTATAACCAGTCTGAGTGGGTCTATAACCAGCCTGAGTAGGTCTATAACTCCATTAGGTTGAATGTCTGTCTATAACCAGCCTGAGTAGGCTTATAACTCCATTAGGTTGAATGTGATAGTCTGTCTATAACCAGCCCGAGTAGGTCTATAACCAGTCTGAGTAGGTCTATAACCAGCCTGAGTAGGTCTATAACCAGTCTGAGTAGGTCTATAACCAGCCTGAGTAGGTCTATAACCAGCCTGAGTAGGTCTATAACCAGTCTGAGTGGGTCTATAACCAGCCTGAGTAGGTCTATAACTCCATTAGGTTGAATGTCTGTCTATAACCAGCCTGAGTAGGCCTATAACTCCATTAGGTTGAATGTGATAGTCTGTCTATAACCAGCCTGAGTAGGTCTATAACTCCATTAGGTTGAATGTCTGTCTATAACCAGCCTGAGTAGGCTTATAACTCCATTAGGTTGAATGTGATAGTCTGTCTATAACCAGCCCGAGTAGGTCTATAACCAGTCTGAGTAGGTCTATAACCAGCCTGAGTAGGTCTATAACCAGCCTGAGTAGGTCTATAACCAGTCTGAGTAGGTCTATAACCAGCCTGAGTAGGTCTATAACCAGTCTGAGTAGGTCTATAACCAGCCTGAGTAGGTCTATAACCAGTCTGAGTGGGTCTATAACCAGCCTGAGTAGGTCTATAACTCCATTAGGTTGAATGTCTGTCTATAACCAGCCTGAGTAGGCCTATAACTCCATTAGGTTGAATGTGATAGTCTGTCTATAACCAGCCTGAGTAGGTCTATAACCAGTCTGAGTAGGTCTATAACCAGCCTGAGTAGGCCTATAACTTCATTAGGTTGAATGTGATAGTCTGTCTATAACTAGCCTGAGTAGGCCTATAACTCCATTATGTTGAATGTGATAGTCTGTCTATAACTAGCCTGAGTAGGCCTATAACTCCATTATGTTGAATGTGATAGTCTGTCTATAACCAGCCTGAGTAGGACTATAATTCCATTCCAATTCTATTCAGAGTTTAGAGAAATTAATCAAATTGCTAATTAGCTATTATCAGGCTGGTTAATGCGATGTATGTCTGTTGAATTTTGAAAAATCCACCAGCACTCTGTCCCGCCCCACCTACTCAGGCAGTCGGGAGCTGTACTGCAGGCATACTGCATACTTTTCTCTAAACGGTACGCACTAACTAATATGCGACGATGAGTACATAGTATGCAGGGTTTTTTTTCAACGGATCCACTTCTAAAACAATAAACGTCTGCTCTGTTCAGGCCTTGTATTCTTGAGCTTTTCTTGTCTGGTAAACACAACCTAAGCTTGTTTCCTCACCCTCCCACCCCTTTTAACTCCTGTTTCAGCCACCCAATAAATTGGCTCCAACTCGACTAGACACCCGTCCCTCTCTTCTCTACCCGGCTCTGTGTGCCGCTCTCATTTAAAACGTGAGAAATTATAATTATCAGAATTATGCTTTTAATTATGCGTTAATTAGACTCCTACAGTGAGATTAGCAAGCGCTTATGAATTATTAGCTGTGAAATCCTTCCAGATTCATACGTTTTTTTGTTTTTTTTTTACAGACGAGACCATAGAAATGTAGCTTTCTGCTTGGTGATTAGCGCGCCTCAAAATAACAGAACAGACTTTGGTACATATGCTTATGATTACAACTTTTAGAAATGCAGCGATTTAACTCTGTGTTCTACATGCAGTCTGGTAGACTACTGAAGATAAGTGACTATACACTAATTATCCTTGATGGCCTGGTTCTCAGTCAGCTATTGACACAACAGATGTTTGAGTTGAGTTTGATGTGTCTGCACAAAAAAATGTTTAGACAACTAGCTGTTACGTCAAACCAGTATCCAGGTTCATTATACATATTATGTCTGTGTTAAACTAGGTCAGAATGTTCTGGTATAGGAATGAGTCACGTAGCCCTAGTACAGTCAGCTGTGCAACCCGTAAGAGGCCATATTGAGAGTGCTTCTGACTGTCACGAGGGGAGAGACGACAAAAGGGAAAACTTAACAGAGCATGCAGGGAGAATTTGGGTAATCCTTCCTTGTAATAACCACCCCTAGGTTGTTTTGAATCTGAGGCGGCACAGGCGGCCATCCTTGTTCAACCACTGCGTCCTTGGCCAACCTCTTTAGGCCCTGGCGTTCCACTCTGTCGTCTGCTGTCCAAACTATGGGAGGGAAATGGATGGAAATGGAGCTGCTAATTTGCAGGATGTGTGGCTTGGAACATCCTACCTCCTCCTGCTGCTGCTAAACATGCACGTTGGGGATGGGAACATTCTACCTCCTCCTCCTGCTGCTTAACATGCATGTTGGGGATGGGAACATTCTACCTCCTCCTCCTGCTGCTTAACATGCATGTTGGGGATGGGAACATTCTACCTCCTCCTCCTGCTGCTTAACATGCATGTTGGGGATGGGAACATTCTACCTCCTCCTCCTGCTGCTAAACATGCACGTTGGGGATGGGAACATTCTACCTCCTCCTCCTGCTGCTAAACATGCACGTTGGGGATGGGAACATTCTACCTCCTCCTCCTGCTGCTTAACATGCACGTTGGGGATGGGAACATCCTACCTCCTCCTGCTGCTGATTAACATGCACGTTGGGGATGGGAACATCCTACCTCCTCCTGCTGATTAACATGCACGTTGGGGATGGGAACATCCTACCTCCTCCTCCTCCTCCTGCTGCTTAACATGCACGTTGGGGATGGGAACATCCTACCTCCTCCTGCTGCTGCTTAACATGCACGTTGGGGATGGGAACATCCTACCTCCTCCTGCTGCTGATTAACATGCACGTTGGGGATGGGAACATCCTACCTCCTCCTGCTGCTGCTTAACATGCACGTTGGGGATGGGAACATCCTACCTCCTCCTCCTGCTGCTTAACATGCACGTTGGGGATGGGAACATCCTACCTCCTCCTGCTGCTGCTTAACATGCACGTTGGGGATGGGAACATCCTACCTCCTCCTGCTGCTGATTAACATGCACGTTGGGGATGGGAACATCCTACCTCCTCCTCCTGCTGCTTAACATGCACGTTGGGGATGGGAACATCCTACCTCCTCCTGCTGCTGCTTAACATGCACGTTGGGGATGGGAACATCCTACCTCCTCCTCCTGCTGCTTAACATGCACGTTGGGGATGGGAACATCCTACCTCCTCCTGCTGCTGCTTAACATGCACGTTGGGGATGGGAACATCCTACCTCCTCCTGCTGCTGCTTAACATGCACGTTGGGGATGGGAACATCCTACCTCCTCCTCCTGCTGCTTAACATGCACGTTGGGGATGGGAACATCCTACCTCCTCCTGCTGCTGCTTAACATGCACGTTGGGGATGGGAACATCCTACCTCCTCCTGCTGCTGCTTAACATGCACGTTGGGGATGGGAACATCCTACCTCCTCCTGCTGCTGCTTAACATGCACGTTGGGGATGGGAACATCCTACCTCCTCCTCCTGCTGCTTAACATGCACGTTGGGGATGGGAACATCCTACCTCCTCCTGCTGCTGCTTAACATGCACGTTGGGGATGGGAACATCCTACCTCCTCCTGCTGCTGCTTAACATGCACGTTGGGGATGGGAACATCCTACCTCCTCCTGCTGCTGCTTAACATGCACGTTGGGGATGGGAACATCCTACCTCCTCCTCCTGCTGCTTAACATGCACGTTGGGGATGGGAACATCCTACCTCCTCCTGCTGTTGCTTAACATGCACGTTGGGGATGGGAACATCCTACCTCCTCCTGCTGCTGCTTAACATGCACGTTGGGGATGGGAACATCCTACCTCCTCCTGCTGTTGCTTAACATGCACGTTGGGGATGGGAACATCCTACCTCCTGCTGCTGCTTAACATGCACTGGGGATGGGAACATCCTACCTCCTCCTGCTGCTGCTTAACATGCACGTTGGGGATGGGAACATCCTACCTCCTCCTGCTGCTGCTTAACATGCACGTTGGGGATGGGAACATCCTACCTCCTCCTCCTGCTGCTTAACATGCACGTTGGGGATGGGAACATCCTACCTCCTCCTGCTGCTGCTTAACATGCACGTTGGGGATGGGAACATCCTACCTCCTCCTGCTGCTGCTTAACATGCACGTTGGGGATGGGAACATCCTACCTCCTCCTGCTGCTGCTTAACATGCACGTTGGGGATGGGAACATCCTACCTCCTCCTGCTGCTGCTTAACATGCACGTTGGGGACGGGAACATCCTACCTCCTCCTGCTGCTGCTTAACATGCACGTTGGGGATGGGAACATCCTACCTCCTCCTGCTGCTGCTTAACATGCACGTTGGGGATGGGAACATCCTACCTCCTCCTGCTGCTGCTTAACATGCACGTTGGGGATGGGAACATCCTACCTCCTCCTGCTGCTGCTTAACATGCACGTTGGGGATGGGAACATCCTACCTCCTCCTCCTGCTGCTTAACATGCACGTTGGGGATGGGAACATCCTACCTCCTCCTGCTGCTGCTTAACATGCACGTTGGGGATGGGAACATCCTACCTCCTCCTGCTGCTGCTTAACATGTACGTTGGGGATGGGAACATCCTACCTCCTCCTGCTGCTGCTTAACATGCACGTTGGGGATGGGAACATCCTACCTCCTCCTGCTGCTGCTTAACATGCACGTTGGGGATGGGAACATCCTACCTCCTCCTGCTGCTGCTTAACATGCACGTTGGGGATGGGAACATCCTACCTTCTTGCCTTTTCGATCATAATGAATAAGATTAAATGAAGATGGGGGACCTGATCCAAGATCAGCACTCCAACTTTTGGGCTCCCGGGTAGCTCAGCGGTCTAAGGCACTGCGTCTCAGTGCTAGAGGGTTCACTACAGACACCTTGGTTTGAATCCAGGCTGTATCACAACCGGCCGTGATTGGGAGTCCCAGAAGGCGGCGCACAATTGGCCCAGCGTCATTTGGCCGGTGCAGGCCGTCATTGTAAATAATAATTTGTTCTTAACTGACTTGCCTAGTTAAATAAAAATAAATAAAACAAAATCATCTGAGATGTTTGTTGATTACAAATTTTACTTTGTCAATGGACAAGCACTAGACCTTTTCACCTACTTTCATATCTAAATATTTTATATTATGTTTTGTAATTTATGTGATTTTATCTTATCAAGCTAAAAAGGCGATATGCCCTGAGGTGAATATTTAAGCAATGAGGCACGAGGGGGTGTGGCATATGGCTAATATACCATGGCTAAGGACTGGTCTTAAGCACGACGCAACGCAGAGTGCCTGGATCCAGCCCTTAGCCGTGGTATATTGGTCATATATCACAAACCCCTGAGGTGCCTTAATGCTATTACAAACTGGTTACCAACATAATTAGAGCAGTAAAAATAATTTTTCCGTCATACCAGTGGTATACGGTCTGATATACCATGGCTGTCAGCCAATCAGCATTCAGGGCTCGAACCACCCAGTTTATAAATAAGCAATAAGGCACGGGGGAGTGGGGGGGGGTGGTATATGGCTAATATACCACGGCTAAGGGCTATTCTTATGCCCAATGCAAAGCGGAGTGCCTGGATTCAGCCCTTAGCCGTGGTATATTAGCCATACGGTCTGATATACCATGGCTGTCAGCCAATCAGTATTCAGGGCTCAAACCACCCAGTTTATAATACAGGATCAACCTTCATCTCATATAATAGTGTTCATAATAATACACAGATGAGGGATTCAATCAAAATAAATGTCATTTACACTTTCAGCTAACAGAAGAACAACACCATAAACATTTCAATATTTCAGTTACTTTATCTGTGCCTGATTGAGCTTGCCTGGCTTGATGGACCAATAGAATAGTGCCGAACAGTGCCAACCCCGCCCATACGGCACTCCAAGCAGGCCAGAGCAAACGCTGAATGTATTGGGTATTTGAACCCAGCCTGTAAGGAGACTCGATCGGGGTTTCTGTTGGTGCACTTTATGCTAATGTGTAAGGACAGATGCTGGGGTCGAGAGGCAGGTACGGGGAGTCAACATTTAATTAGGAACAGACAGGTAACAAGACAGGAACAGCGTCAGCACACGGGTATACAAAGACAGACGACTATCGCTGCAGCAGCAGGAACAGAGCTGCGGAACTGACAAATATAGGGGAGGTAATAAACAGGTGATTGAGTCCAGGTGAGTCCAATAATCGCTGATGCCCGTGACGAGGGAAGGCAGGTGTGTGTAATGATGGAGGCAGGACTGCGTAATGCAGGGCAGCCTGGCAGCCTGGCACCCTCGAGCCCCGGGAGCAGGCGTGACACTAATGAGCTGACGTTGAACTTGTTGTCTCCTCTCGTTGTAACATTAATTAACACACTGCTACCTTGCTCAATATTCGGTAAGAGAACCATCGCTTGCGGATGTAAAAATTTACAAGATTCCACTTTTAATTAGGAAGCTCACGCAGCACAGGTGTGCTAAGGAGGAAGTTTTCCTCATTTGAATAAAAATCATCCTGTTTAGAGGGACAATTAATTAGCAATGCTCGGAGTATAAACGATGTAGGCTACATTTCTGGGAAAGAATAGTGAAATGATGCCAAAATGCTAATTGAGATTTCAACAGGCTTCTGGGTATTTATTCTCTGCTTATTTAATGAGCTTTGTTTTGAGCCTATTATTATCTCAGTTTGTTCTTCATTTACTCATCAACTAAATCATTAATATATCATAAAAGCTCCCGGAAATCACTTCACTTTGGATGTGTTATTGTGGTCTTTACACTGTATCACCACATAATTCCAAATTTAACCTCTTGACCTGAACCCTTAAAATGAAAAGGGGAACCCTTAAACATTATAATCTCTGAAGGTAAATTGATACGGTAAAGCTGGGCCTTGAATAAATTATCCCAATATTATTAATAGCTATATTGACTCCCAATAGTTTATATTCTATTACATTCTACTGTGTATTACGGGTTCAGCCATGAATCTAAATGATAATTTACTCAAAGCCAAGACTTACAGTGTCAATTTACCTTCAGCGATTACAATGTTTAAGGGTTCTTTTTCATCAGACAACACTTTACATAATTACAGAATAATAACACTGTATTAAGTCTCATCGTGACTTGTGGAATTCACAGAGCTGCTGGTAAGGTGATGTAGCTACTGTAGATAGGTTAAAGGGGGATAAGGTAGCTACTGTAGATAGGTTAAAGGGGGATAAGGTAGCTCCTGTAGATAGGTTAAAGGGGGATAAGGTAGCTCCTGTAGATAGGTTAAAGGGGGATAAGGTAGCTACTGTAGATAGGTTAAAGGGGGATAAGGTAGCTACTGTAGATAGGTTAAAGGGGGATAAGGTAGCTACTGTAGATAGGTTAAAGGGGGATAAGGTAGCTCCTGTAGATAGGTTAAAGGGGGATAAGGTAGCTCCTGTAGATAGGTTAAAGGGGGATAAGGTAGCTACTGTAGATAGGTTAAAGGGGGATAAGGTAGCTCCTGTAGATAGGTTAAAGGGGATAAGGTAGCTCCTGTAGATAGGTTAAAGGGGGATAAGGTAGCTCCTGTAGATAGGTTAAAGGGGATAAGGTAGCTCCTGTAGATAGGTTAAAGGGGATAAGGTAGCTCCTGTAGATAGGTTAAAGGGGGATAAGGTAGCTCCTGTAGATAGGTTAAAGGGGGATAAGGTAGCTACTGTAGATAGGTTAAAGGGGGGATAAGGTAGCTACTGTATATAGGTTAAAGGGGGATAAGGTAGCTACTGTAGATAGGTTAAAGAGGGTATAAGGTAGCTACTGTAGATAGTTTAAAGGATAGCAGGCACACTATTCAAAATGGCACTCTATTCCCTAGTCCACTGCTTTTGACCAGAGCTCTATGGGTCCCTAGTCAGAAGTAGTGCACTATAAAGGGAATAGGGTGCCATTTGGGACGCTGAGAGTGTTGAACGTTGGTTTAACCTGCAGGCCTGACATTAAAATGTTCTCTCCTCGCCTGCTTAAAGCAGCAATTAGTGAACGTTGTGAAACAAGTGTTAGATACTAAAAAACTCTCTCACACGATATCTCATGATCTCTCCACTTTGAACATTCTAAGTCAATACCCACTTGGGGCAAATGCAAATTCTTTCCATATCTAAGATAGCTAGGTGCTTTTACCCTTCCTCACATTTGAACGTTGATAAAAAAGAAACCACAACGTGATGATGAGGTGGTGTTTTATCCCAATCATACCACCTAAAAAGACCAAAGACCTCTTCCCAACAAAGGCCTGACTAGACAGCAGTGGAACAAGCCTTTGCCTACAGCCATGAATAACTTACAGTAGTCTGTGTGTGTGTGGTATGTCTGTGAATTAATAACACAGTAGAGAACCTTGTCTTCAGAACTTTACCAGAACTCACATCATCAACCTTCACCTGGAGTGAAACAACCAAGAACCTGTCTCACCCTCTCTCCTGTCTCACCTGTCTCACCCTCTCTCCTGTCTCACCCTCTCACCTGACTCACCCTCTCTCCTGTCTCACCCTCTCACCTGACTCACCCTCTCACCTGTCTCACCCTGTCACATGACTCACCCTCTCACCCGTCTCACCCTCTCTCCTGTCTCACCCTCTCACTTGTCTCAACCTATCACCTGACTCACCCTCTCACCTGTCTCACCCTCTTTCCAGTCTCACCCTCTCTTTTGTCTCACCCACTCTCCTGTCTCACCCTCTCTCCTGTCTCACCCTCTCACCTGTCTCACCCTCTCTCCTGTCTCACCCACCCTCCTGTCTCACCCTCTCTCCTGTCTCACCCTCTCACCTGTCTCACCCTCTCTCCTGTCTCACCCTCTCACCTGTCTCACCCTCTCTCCTGTCTCACCCTCTCACCTGTCTCACCCTCTCTCCTGTCTCACCCTCTCTCCTGTCTAACCCACTCACCTGTCTCACCCACTCTCCTCTCTCACCCTCTCTCCTTTCTCACCCTCTCACTGGTCTCACCCTCTCTCCTGTCTAACGCACTCACCTGTCTCACCCACTCTCCTCTCTCACCCTCTCTCCTGTCTCACCCTCTCACCTGTCTCACCCTCTCTCCTGTCTCACCCTCTCTCCTGTCTCACCTACTCTCCTGTCTCACCCTCTCTCCTGTCTCACCCTCTCACCTGTCTCACCCTCTCTCCTGTCTCACAATCTCTCCTGTCTCACCCTCTCTCCTGTCTCACCCTCTCACCTGTCTCACCCTCTCTCCTGTCTCACCCTCTCTCCTGTCTCACCCTCTCACCTGTCTCACCCTCTCTCCTGTCTCACAATCTCTCCTGTCTCACCCTCTCTCCTGTCTCATCCACTCTCCTGTCTCACCCTCTCTCCTGTCTCACCCTCTCTCCTGTCTCACCCTCTCACCTGTCTCACCCTCTCTCCTGTCTCACACTCTCACCTGTCTCACCCTCTCTCCTGTCTCACCCTGTCACCTGTCTCACCCTCTCTCCTGTCTCACCCTCTCTCCTGTCTCACCCTCTTTCCTGTCTCACCCTCTCTCCTGTCTGACCCTCTCACCTATCCCACCCTCTTTTCTGTCTCACCCTCTCTCCTGTCTCACCCTCTTTCCTGTCTCACACTCTCTCCTGTCTCACCCTTACGGAGGTGGAGCTCCATTCCAGCCTGGGTGCAGCTGTGCTTATGTTAAATCTAACCCTCAACCCTAACTCTGACTCTCCATCATGGGTAGACATATACTCTAACTCTGACTCTCAATCATGGGTAGACATATACTCTAACTCTGACTCTCCATCATGGGTAGACATATACTCTAACTCTGACTCTCCATCATGGGTAGACATACACTCTAACTCTGACTCTCCATCATGGGTAGACATATACCCTAACCCTGAATCTCCATCATGGGTAGACATACACTCTAACTCTGACTCTCCATCATGGGTAGACATACACTCTAACTCTGACTCTCCATCATGGGTAGACATATACCCTAACTCTGACTCTCCATCATGGGTAGACATACACTCTAACTCTGACTCTCCATCATGGGTAGACATACACTCTAACTCTGAATCTCCATCATGGGTAGACATACACTCTAACCCTGAATCTCCATCATGGGTAGACATACACTCTAACTCTGACTCTCCATCATGGGTAGACATACACTCTAACTCTGACTCTCCATCATGGGTAGACATACACTCTAACTCTGACTCTCCATCATGGGTAGACATACACCCTAACCCTGAATCTCCATCATGGGTAGACATATACAGTCTATTGGCTATCTGAGAGGAGTACAAGTAGTTGTTTTCCTTCCGTCTTGATTTCCTGTTTTAGATAATGGTCAGGTCAGATCATCAAAAAATGACCTTAGATTTAGATTTCCGTCTTAGGATGAGCATCTTCGTCAATGGTTTCTATATACAAGATATAGAATATAACAAGGCCCTTCTAGGCCGGTCCCTTTATATAGTAATGCAGCAACAGAACACAACCAAGAGATGCGTGATCACATCGGAGGAAACCTGCTGTCGAGTGTTGATTCTCGCTGTCTGTCTGTCTGTCTGTCTGTCTGTCTGTCTGTCTGTCTGTCTGTCTGTCTGTCTGTCTGTCTGTCTGTCTGTCTGTGAGGGAGGGAGGGAAGAAGTGCTAATGGGGAAGAGTGTCAGTTTAAAGGGGCAATCTGGGATTGGTAAATCAATTTTTGGTCTTTTAAATGAATGATATTTGGCCATTTATTCTTGAATAATATAACTTATAACGCCTCATGAGCTTAGTTCAAATGTCCTACACCCTATCAGAACTCAAAATATATAACAATAATAATAATAATAATATTCTATTTCACGGATGATCAGTCCTTTCAACCGTAGCCCCGTCTATGAATTTGTGAGTCGTTACATTTCTCCAGCCCCATCCCTCAACTGATTACAAAAACGTGTGGTCCCTTTTTGTTTTTCAAATCGCAGATTGCTCCTTTAACGGTGGAGTCTGCAGGAGAGGCGTTGGCAGGGGAAGAGAAGGCTTCTCATCAATGTTTATTAATCATCAGCTAGATATGATACAGTAATAGCTGTGGTATTTTTACACCCCACCACAGTGAACATAACGCACAAAGTGGCTTTGGCTAAAAGTCTTGTAGCATTGACTTAATTAGTGGTAAGTCTGCTTAAAAGCCACGCAAAACTGTTGCTGCTATAAACAGACAACGTCCTCAACTAATCAACTGTCAGTCAAGGTCTGAGCCAAAAGTGAGAATGTCTGTTTCTCAGAGTTGTGATTGCAAACAAGTATTTGGGGCCAATAGTAGGCTACTGTATGAGAAACATTAGGACTCAGTTTGACCTAGACCATGGATACATTAGGAACAGAGAACATTCTATTACTGTAATATAAGTATAGAATAGGAGCAAAGTAAGAATCAAAAGTCTTTACTTAAAATTGTGGCTTTCAGTGTCCTTAAAGGAGTCACAGGTCCGGTTCTACAGAGTTTTCCGGCAGCAAGGGTTCCTAAGGGTTGCTATGGGTGATTTATTCTCGTCCAATCAGTGTTATTCTAACGATAGTAAATACAGGTTTATTATGTCTGAAATAGTTGTTAGACATATTGAGTGATAAATAAAAGTAATGTTTATATATCTTCCTTACATTAAAGATAGCACTTTAAGTACACTTTGCTATCTGGTTCTGACATTCTGGGTCAATCCAAAGTGTCAGTTACTGTATGCTTAGTGATAGCTAAAATGACTGTCTGTCAGTGTGTTGTGATTAGTGTAGACAGATCGTGTTTGTTTTAATGGCAGAGATGAACATGTTTAGATAAGTCTGAATGGTGCTAGTCTGATCACAACTACACTCTATACTACAGCGTATCGCCAACTAAACACACTGCACCTGAGGAGATGGAAGACTCAGCTACACACACAATCAAATTCTTATTCCGCTGACCCTTTAGAATAGATATTTCAGATTTTTATCCAGAGTGGCATATTTATTTGTTATTTTCTACATTCATTATACTGTAATTAAAGATACACTCCAGGACATTAAGCACAACACATTTGTAAATTATAGTATGAATTGCAACAACAACAACAACAACAACAACAAAAAATGCAGGACATAACATATTTTACGAAATGGATGACATAGTACCCAATCTGATGACATAGTGCACAATCTGATGACATAGTACACAATCTGATGACATAGTACACAATCTGATGACATAGTACACAATCTGATGACATAGTACCCAATCTGATGACATAGTACACAATCTGATGACATAGTACACAATCTGATGACATAGTACCCAATCTGATGACATAGTACACAATCTGATGACATAGTACCCAATCTGATGACATAGTACACAATCTGATGACATAGTGCACAATCTGATGACATGGTACACAATCTGATGACATAGTACCCAATCTGATGACATAGTGCACAATCTGATGACATAGTACACAATCTGATGACATAGTACCCAATCTGATGACATAGTGCACAATCTGATGACATAGTACCCAATCTGATGACATAGTGCACAATCTGATGACATGGTACACAATCTGATGACATAGTACCCAATCTGATGACATAGTACACAATCTGATGACATGGTACACAATCTGATGACATAGTACCCAATCTGATGACATAGTGCACAATCTGATGACATAGTACACAATCTGATGACATAGTACACAATCTGATGACATAGTGCACAATCTGATGACATGGTACACAATCTGATGACATAGTACACAATCTGATGACATAGTACACAAAAAACAGTGACCACTTTTGGCTCGTGTGCACCACTTTCAAATCTACTGGCTGAAATTGTTAACAAAAAAGTTAGAGACTGCATCTTTAAAGCCTCTTTTTCTGATTCCTAAAACCAATGAATTGCAATCTGGGTCTGACTGGCAGCACCCTATAATTGGTTAGAGCTGCTGTCCTTTTCTCAAGTATCCTGTAGCCTATAACTGCAGACTAAACAGGTGTCAGGCGAAGAAACAGGCCCTTCCAGTCTGTAAAGCAGCTAACTAGCTCCCCGGGTCGTGTCAACCTGTAATTATTACATAATTTGGGTTGTAAATCACACCCGCTCTTGTCATGGTGTCATCACATCCACAGCAGCAATTTCTGAGCTCCAAATCTAGCTGGTCATGTGGTCCCAGACAGACAGAATGGAGGTGGAGGAGTTGAGGTGCCTGTTGCACGTAATGCTATGGCACAAGGTATAAAGACAGGCAGGATTGGCGGAATGGTACATTATGGAATCTGCCTTAGCACAAAGAACTAATATCTAACTTAGCACAAATAACTTATATCTAACTTAGCACAAAGAACTAATATCTAACTTAGCACAAAGAACTAATATCTAACTTAGCACAAATAACTCATATCTAACTTAGCACAAAGAACTAATATCTAACTTAGCACAAATAACTCATATCTAACTTAGCACAAAGAACTAATATCTAACTTAGCACAAAGAACTAATATCTAACTTAGCACAAATAACTAATATCTAACTTAGCACAAATAACTCATATCTAACTTAGCACAAAGAACTAATATCTAACTTAGCACAAAGAACTAATATCTAACTTAGCACAAATAACTCATATCTAACTTAGCACAAATAACTAATATCTAACAGCACAAATAACTAATATCTAACTTAGCACAAAGAACTAATAACTAACTTAGCACAAATAACTAATTTCTAACTTAGCACAAAGAACTCATATCTAACTTAGCACAAAGAACTAATATCTAATATATAACTTAGCACAAATAACTAATAACTAACTTAGCACAAATAACTAATATCTAACTTAGCACAAAGAACTAATATCTAACTTAGCACAAAGAACTAATATCTAACTTAGCACAAAGAACTAATTTCTAACTTAGCACAAATAACTAATATCTAACTTAGCACAAAGAACTAATATCTAACTTAGCACAAATAACTCATATCTAACTTAGCACAAATAACTAATATCTAACTTAGCACAAATAACTAATATCTAACTTCCTGTATCTGTAATCGGTTATGTCTGATCATGCCACTTTATCTTGATCAAATCAGATTGTCTAAAGAAATAGTTGAATTTATCAAAATGCACGTTATGTGAATTAAATATTATAAATGTTATCTCTGGCTTTCTAAGGGTCCAAATCCCCAAAACAAACGAGGCCACACTGTCTTTATTCAACTCCAGTATATCTATCCTCATCGGTGTCTTTATGGTCTGTGATTGAGGTTGACCAATAGAAGGCCCACCACTGCACCAAGGACAGACATTTGATCGCAGTAGAAGAAGAAATTCAAACTATTCTGGAAGTTCCCTGCGTCAAGTCATGACACCCATCGGTTGCATGGTGCCCACCCATCTCCCCTCTCCTGTCTCAACACAATTCCAGACACCCATCTCCCCTCTCCTGTCTCAACACAATTCCAGACACCCATCTCCCCTCTCCTGTCTCAACACAATTCCAGACACCCATCTCCCCTCTCCTGTCTCAACACAATTCCAGACATCCATCTCCCCTCTCCTGTCTCAACACAATTCCAGACACCCATCTCCCCTCTCCTGTCTCAACACAATTCCAGACATCCATCTCCACTCTCCTGTCTCAACACAATTCCAGACACCCATCTCCCCTCTCCTGTCTCAACACAATTCCAGACACCCATCTCCCCTCTCCTGTCTCAACACAATTCCAGACACCCATCTCCCCTCTCCTGTCTCAACACAATTCCAGACATCCATCTCCCCTCTCCTGTCTCAACACAATTCCAGACATCCATCTCCACTCTCCTGTCTCAACACAATTCCAGACACCCATCTCCCCTCTCCTGTCTCAACACAATTCCAGACACCCATCTCCCCTCTCCTGTCTCAACACAATTCCAGACACCCATCTCCCCTCTCCTGTCTCCTGCTAACCTATCTTAGTCCTTTACCCTGCTAACCAATCTTAGTCATTTACCCTGCTAACCTATCTTAGTCATTTACCCTGCTAACCTATCTTAACCATTTACCCTGCTAACCTATCTTAGTAATTTACCCTGCTAACCTATCTTAGTCATTTACCCTGCTAACCTATCTTAGTCATTTACCCTGCTAACCTATCTTAACCATTTACCCTGCTAACCTATCTTAGTCCTTTACCCTGCTAACCTGTCTTAGTCATTTACCCTGCTAACCTATCTTAGTCATTTACCCTGCTAACCTATCTTAACCATTTACCCTGCTAACCTATCTTTGTCATTTACCCTGCTAACCTATCTTAGTCCTTTACCCTGCTAACCTATCTTAGTCCTTTACCCTGCTAACCTATCTTAGTCATTTACCCTGCCAACCTATCTTAGTCATTTACCCTGCTAACTTATCTTAACCCTTTACCCTGCTAACCTATCTTAGTCCTTTACCCTGCTAACCTATCTTAACCATTTACCCTGCTAACCTATCTTAGTCCTTTACCCTGCTAACCTATCTTAGTCATTTACCCTGCTAACCTATCTTAGTCATTTACCCTGCTAACCTATCTTAGTCCTTTACCCTGCTAACCTATCTTAGTCCTTTACCCTGCTAACCCATCTTAACTCTTAACCCTGCTAACCTATCTTAGTCCTTTACCCTGCTAACCTATCTTAGTCCTTTACCCTGCTAACCTATCTTAACTCTTAACCCTGCTAACCTATCTTAGACATTTACCCTGCTAACCTATCTTAGTCATTTACCCTGCTAACCTATCTTAGTCATTTACCCTGCTAACCTATCTTAGTCATTTACCCTGCTAACCTATCTTAGTCATTTACCCTGCTAACCTATCTTAACCATTTACCCTGCTAACCTATCTTAGTCCTTTACCCTGCTAACCAATCTTAGTCATTTACCCTGCTAATGGTGCCCACCCATCTCCCCTCTCCTGTCTCAACACAATTCCAGACACCCATCTCCCCTCTCCTGTCTCAACACAATTCCAGACACCCATCTCCCCTCTCCTGTCTCAACACAATTCCAGACACCCATCTCCCCTCTCCTGTCTCAACACAATTCCAGACATCCATCTCCCCTCTCCTGTCTCAACACAATTCCAGACACCCATCTCCCCTCTCCTGTCTCAACACAATTCCAGACATCCATCTCCACTCTCCTGTCTCAACACAATTCCAGACACCCATCTCCCCTCTCCTGTCTCAACACAATTCCAGACATCCATCTCCACTCTCCTGTCTCAACACAATTCCAGACATCCATCTCCACTCTCCTGTCTCAACACAATTCCAGACACCCATCTCCCCTCTCCTGTCTCAACACAATTACAGACATCCATCTCCACTCTCCTGTCTCAACACAATTCCAGACATCCATCTCCCCTCTCCTGTCTCAACACAATTCCAGACACCCATCTCCCCTCTCCTGTCTCAACACAATTCCAGACACCCATCTCCCCTCTCCTGTCTCAACACATTTCCAGACACCCATCTCCCCTCTCCTGTCTCAACACAATTCCAGACATCCATCTCCCCTCTCCTGTCTCAACACAATTCCAGACATCCATCTCCCCTCTCCTGTCTCAACACAATTCCAGACATCCATCTCCCCTCTCCTGTCTCAACACAATTCCAGACACCCATCTCCCCTCTCCTGTCTCAACACAATTCCAGACACCCATCTCCCCTCTCCTGTCTCAACACAATTCCAGACACCCATCTCCCTCTCCTGTCTCAACACAATTCCAGACATCCATCTCCCTCTCCTGTCTCAACACAATTCCAGACACCCATCTCCCCTCTCCTGTCTCAACACAATTCCAGACACCCATCTCCCCTCTCCTGTCTCAACACAATTCCAGACATCCATCTCCCCTCTCCTGTCTCAACACAATTCCAGACATCCATCTCCCCTCTCCTGTCTCAACACAATTCCAGACATCCATCTCCCCTCTCCTGTCTCAACACAATTCCAGACATCCATCTCCACTCTCCTGTCTCAACATAACTCTAGACACCGATCATTACACTCGCCTTCATCATCAACCCTGTCAATCACGTAAATATTCCCTGGATTACTTCAGTCAATGTCAGACATCACAGAGCATGATTCTACTCTTATATGAAATCAAATATGTATTATGCATTGATCTTGAAACATCAAACCAGTCGAATCAAATCCATAATAGATGTTTTATACACTAACAAAAGGATTACATTAACCTGTACTGTATACAGTATGTAAATGTTTATATTGTACAATTCCTCTCAGACAAAATAACTACCAAAAGTTTACAATACTATGATACATACAGTGTATATTCATACAATACATTCAATATGGATAAAGGCAGTAAGACTGATGTGGCAGAACTGTCACATATCAGGGAAACTTTCCACTCCCTAACACGGGGGGATGATTTAGGGCTGATCATTTATGGGGATGCAGGGCTTGTTGTGAGTTGTCGTCTATTTCTACAGACACTCAACAATGCTGGCAATTTAACCCTTCACTATCTTCACCAACTAGGAGCTAAAAGGAATGTCAAGCAAGTCAACCTTGTACTCTTCCTGACCTATCTTAAGATGGGTTAGCAGGGTAAAGGGTTAAGATAGGTTAGCAGGGTAAATGACTAAGATAGGTTAGCAGGGTAAAGAGTTAAGATAGGTTAGCAGGGTAAATGACTAAGATAGGTTAGCAGGGTAAATGACTAAGATAGGTTAGCAGGGTAAATGACTAAGATAGGTTAGCAGGGTAAATGACTAAGATAGGTTAGCAGGGTAAATGACTAAGATAGGTTAGCAGGGTAAATGACTAAGATAGGTTAGCAGGGTAAATGACTAAGATAGGTTAGCAGGGTAAAGGACTAAGATAGGTTAGCAGGGTAAATGACTAAGATAGGTTAGCAGGGTAAATGACTAAGATAGGTTAGCAGGGTAAATGACTAAGATAGGTTAGCAGGGTAAAGGACTAAGATAGGTTAGCAGGGTAAATGACTAAGATAGGTTAGCAGGGTAAATGACTAAGATAGGTTAGCAGGGTAAAGGACTAAGATAGGTTAGCAGGGTAAATGGTTAAGATAGGTTAGCAGGGTAAAGGAAAGATAGGTTAGCAGGGTAAAAGATAGGTTAGCAGGGTAAATGACTAAGATAGGTTAGCAGGGTAAATGACTAAGATAGGTTAGCAGGGTAAAGGACTAAGATAGGTTAGCAGGGTAAAGGACTAAGATAGGTTAGCAGGGTAAATGACGAAGATAGGTTAGCAGGGTAAATGGTTAAGATAGGTTAGCAGGGTAAATGACTAAGATAGGTTAGCAGGGTAAATGACTAAGACAGGTTAGCAGGGTAAAGGACTAAGATAGGTTAGCAGGGTAAATGGTTAAGATAGGTTAGCAGGGTAAATGACTAAGATAGGTTAGCAGGGTAAATTACTAAGATAGGTTAGCAGGGTAAATGACTAAGACAGGTTAGCAGGGTAAAGGACTAAGATAGGTTAGCAGGGTAAATGGTTAAGATAGGTTAGCAGGGTAAATGACTAAGATAGGTTAGCAGGGTAAATGACTAAGATAGGTTAGCAGGGTAAATTACTAAGATAGGTTAGCAGGGTAAATGGTTAAGATAGGTTAGCAGGGTAAATGACTAAGATAGGTTAGCAGGGTAAATGACTAAGATTGGTTAGCAGGGTAAAGGACTAAGATAGGTTAGCAGGGTAAATGGTTAAGATAGGTTAGCAGGGTAAATGACTAAGATAGGTTAGCAGGGTAAATGACTAAGATAGGTTAGCAGGGTAAATGACTAAGATAGGTTAGCAGGGTAAATGACTAAGATAGGTTAGCAGGGTAAAGGACTAAGATAGGTTAGCAGGGTAAATGTCTAAGATAGGTTAGCAGGGTTAAGAGTTAAGATAGGTTAGCAGGGTAAAGGACTAAGATAGGTTAGCAGGGTAAAGGACTAAGATAGGTTAGCAGGGTTAAGAGTTAAGATGGGTTAGCAGGGTAAAGGACTAAGATAGGTTAGCAGGGTAAAGGACTAAGATAGGTTAGCAGGGTAAATGACTAAGATAGGTTAGCAGGGTAAATGACTAAGATAGGTTAGCAGGGTAAAGGACTAAGATAGGTTAGCAGGGTAAATGGTTAAGATAGGTTAGCAGGGTAAAGGACTAAGATAGGTTAGCAGGGTAAAGGGTTAAGATAAGTTAGCAGGGTAAATGACTAAGATAGGTTGGCAGGGTAAATGACTAAGATAGGTTAGCAGGGTAAAGGACTAAGATAGGTTAGCAGGGTAAAGGACTAAGATAGGTTAGCAGGGTAAATGACAAAGATAGGTTAGCAGGGTAAATGGTTAAGATAGGTTAGCAGGGTAAATGACTAAGATAGGTTAGCAGGGTAAATGACTAAGACAGGTTAGCAGGGTAAAGGACTAAGATAGGTTAGCAGGGTAAATGGTTAAGATAGGTTAGCAGGGTAAATGACTAAGATAGGTTAGCAGGGTAAATGACTAAGATAGGTTAGCAGGGTAAATTACTAAGATAGGTTAGCAGGGTAAATGGTTAAGATAGGTTAGCAGGGTAATGACTAAGATAGGTTAGCAGGGTAAATGACTAAGATTGGTTAGCAGGGTAAAGGACTAAGATAGGTTAGCAGGGTAAATGGTTAAGATAGGTTAGCAGGGTAAATGACTAAGATAGGTTAGCAGGGTAAATGACTAAGATAGGTTAGCAGGGTAAATGACTAAGATAGGTTAGCAGGGTAAATGACTAAGATAGGTTAGCAGGGTAAAGGACTAAGATAGGTTAGCAGGGTAAATGTCTAAGATAGGTTAGCAGGGTTAAGAGTTAAGATAGGTTAGCAGGGTAAAGGACTAAGATAGGTTAGCAGGGTAAAGGACTAAGATAGGTTAGCAGGTTAAGTAAGAAGAGTTAAGATAAGATAGGTTAGCAGGGTAAATGGTTAAGATAGGTTTGCAGGGTAAAGCACTAAGATAGGTTAAGACTAAGATAGGTTAGCAGGGTAAAGGACTAAGATAGGTTAGCAGGGTAAATGACTAAGATAGGTTAGCAGGGTAAATGACTAAGATAGGTTAGCAGGGTAAATGGCTAAGATAGGTTAGCAGGGTAAAGGGTTAAGATAGGTTAGCAGGGTTAAGGTTAAGATAGGTTAGCAGGGTAAATGACTAATATATGTTAGCAGGGTAAATGACTAAGATAGGTTAGCAGGGTAAAGGACTAAGATAGGTTAGCAGGGTAAAGGACTAAGATAGGTTAGCAGGGTAAAGGGTTAAGATAGGTTAGCAGGGTAAAGACTAAGATAGGTTAGCAGGGTAAAGGCTAAGATAGGTTAGCAGGGTAAATGACTAAGATAGGTTAGCAGGGTAAAGGGTTAAGATAGGTTAGCAGGGTAAAGGACTAAGATAGGTTAGCAGGGTAAATGAGTTAAGATAGGTTAGCAGGGTTAAAGTTAAGATAGGTTAGCAGGGTAAAGGGTTAAGATAGGTTAGCAGGGTAAATGACTAAAATAGGTTAGCAGGGTTAAGGGTTAAGATAGGTTAGCAGGGTAAATGACTAAGATAGGTTAGCAGGGTAAATGACTAAGATAGGTTAGCAGGGTAAAGGACTAAGATAGGTTAGCAGGGTAAATAAGATAGGTTAGCAGGGTAAAGGACTAAGATAGGTTAGCAGGGTAAAGGACTAAGATATGTTAGCAGGGTTAAGAGTTAAGATCGGTTAGCAGTAAAGGGTTAAGATAGGTTTGCAGGGTAAGCACTAAGATAGGTTAGCAGGGTAAAGGACTAAGATAGGTTAGCAGGGTAAAGGACTAAGATGGGTTAGCAGGGTAAAGGACTAAGATAGGTTAGCAGGGTAAATGGTTAAGATAGGTTAGCAGGGTAAATGACTAAGATAGGTTAGCAGGGTAAATGACTAAGATAGGTTAGCAGGGTAAAGGACTAAGATAGGTTAGCAGGGTAAATGGTTAAGATAGGTTAGCAGGGTAAATGACTAAGATAGGTTAGCAGGGTAAAGGACTAAGATAGGTTAGCAGGGTAAAGGACTAAGATGGGTTAGCAGTGTAAAGGACTAAGATAGGTTAGCAGGGTTAAGGTTAAGATAGGTTAGCAGGGTAAAGGACTAAGATAGGTTAGCAGGGTTAAGAGTTAAGATGGGTTAGCAGGGTAAATGACTAAGATAGGTTAGCAGGGTAAAGAACTAAGATAGGTTAGCAGGGTAAAGGACTAAGATAGGTTAGCAGGGTTAAGAGTTAAGATGGGTTAGCAGGGTAAATGGATAAGATAGGTTAGCAGGGTAAATGACTAAGATAGGTTAGCAGGGTAAAGGACTAAGATAGGTTAGCAGGGTAAATGGCTAAGATAGGTTAGCAGGGTAAAGGGTTAAGATAGGTTAGCAGGGTTAAGGTTAAGATAGGTTAGCAGGGTAAATGACTAAGATAAGGGTAAATAATAAGACAGGTTAGCAGGGTAAAGGACTAAGATAGGTTAGCAGGGTAAAGGACTAATATAGGTTAGCAGGGTAAAGGACTAAGATACAGGGTAAAGGGTTAAGATAGGTTAGCAGGGTAAAGGACTAAGATAGGTTAGCAGGGTAAATGTTAAGATAGGTTAGCAGGGTAAATGACTAAGATAGGTTAGCAGGGTAAATGGTTAAGATAGGTTAGCAGGGTAAAGGACTAAGATAGGTTAGCAGGGTAAAGGACTAAGATATGTTAGCAGGGTAAAGAGTTAAGATAGGGTTAGCAGGGTAAATGGTTAAGATAGGTTAGCAGGGTAAAGGACTAAGATAGGTTAGGGTAAAGGGTTAAGATAAGTTAGCAGGGTAAATGACTAAGATAGGTTGGCAGGGTAAATGACTAAGATAGGTTAGCAGGGTAAAGGGTTAAGATAGGTTAGCAGGGTAAAGGACTAAGATAGGTTAGCAGGGTAAAGGGTTAAGAGTTAAGATAGGTTAGCAGGGTTAAGAGTTAAGATAGGTTAGCAGGGTAAAGGGTTAAGATAGGATAGCAGGGTAAAGGACTAAAATAGGTTAGCAGGGTTAAGGGTTAAGATAGGTTAGCAGGCTAAATTAAGATAGGTTAGCAGGGTAAATGACTAAGATAGGTTAGCAGGGTAAAGGACTAAGATAGGTTAGCAGGGTAAAGGACTAAGATAGGTTAGCAGGGTAAAGGACTAAGATAGGTTAGCAGGGTAAAGGACTAAGATATGTTAGCAGGGTTAAGAGTTAAGATCGGTTAGCAGGGTAAAGGGTTAAGATAGGTTTGCAGGGTAAAGCACTAAGATAGGTTAGCAGGGTAAAGGACTAAGATAGGTTAGCAGGGTAAAGGACTAAGATAGGTTAGCAGGGTAAATTACTAAGATAGGTTAGCAGGGTAAATGGTTAAGATAGGTTAGCAGGGTAAATGACTAAGATAGGTTAGCAGGGTAAATGACTAAGATTGGTTAGCAGGGTAAAGGACTAAGATAGGTTAGCAGGGTAAATGGTTAAGATAGGTTAGCAGGGTAAATGACTAAGATAGGTTAGCAGGGTAAAGGACTAAGATAGGTTAGCAGGGTTAAGAGTTAAGATGGGTTAGCAGTGTAAAGGGTTAAGATAGGTTAGCAGGGTTAAGAGTTAAGATTGGTTAGCAGGGTAAAGGACTAAGATAGGTTAGCAGGGTTAAGAGTTAAGATGGGTTAGCAGGGTAAAGGACTAAGATAGGTTAGCAGGGTTAAGAGTTAAGATAGGTTAGCAGGGTAAAGGACTAAGATAGGTTAGCAGGGTTAAGAGTTAAGATGGGTTAGCAGGGTAAATGGATAAGATAGGTTAGCAGGGTAAATGACTAAGATAGGTTAGCAGGGTAAATGACTAAGATAGGTTAGCAGGGTAAATGGCTAAGATAGGTTAGCAGGGTAAAGGGTTAAGATAGGTTAGCAGGGTTAAGGGTTAAGATAGGTTAGCAGGGTAAATGACTAAGATATGTTAGCAGGGTAAATAACTAAGACAGGTTAGCAGGGTAAAGGACTAAGATAGGTTAGCAGGGTAAAGGACTAATATAGGTTAGCAGGGTAAAGGACTAAGATAGGTTAGCAGGGTAAAGGGTTAAGATAGGTTAGCAGGGTAAAGGACTAAGATAGGTTAGCAGGGTAAAGGGTTAAGATAGGTTAGCAGGGTAAATGACTAAGATAGGTTAGCAGGGTTAAGAGTTAAGATAGGTTAGCAGGGTAAAGGACTAAGATAGGTTAGCAGGGTAAAGGACTAAGATATGTTAGCAGGGTTAAGAGTTAAGATAGGTTAGCAGGGTAAATGGTTAAGATAGGTTAGCAGGGTAAAGGACTAAGATAGGTTAGCAGGGTAAAGGGTTAAGATAAGTTAGCAGGGTAAATGACTAAGATAGGTTGGCAGGGTAAATGACTAAGATAGGTTAGCAGGGTAAAGGACTAAGATAGGTTAGCAGGGTAAAGGACTAAGATAGGTTAGCAGGGTAAATGACAAAGATAGGTTAGCAGGGTAAATGGTTAAGATAGGTTAGCAGGGTAAATGACTAAGATAGGTTAGCAGGGTAAATGACTAAGACAGGTTAGCAGGGTAAAGGACTAAGATAGGTTAGCAGGGTAAATGGTTAAGATAGGTTAGCAGGGTAAATGACTAAGATAGGTTAGCAGGGTAAATGACTAAGATAGGTTAGCAGGGTAAATTACTAAGATAGGTTAGCAGGGTAAATGGTTAAGATAGGTTAGCAGGGTAAATGACTAAGATAGGTTAGCAGGGTAAATGACTAAGATTGGTTAGCAGGGTAAAGGACTAAGATAGGTTAGCAGGGTAAATGGTTAAGATAGGTTAGCAGGGTAAATGACTAAGATAGGTTAGCAGGGTAAATGACTAAGATAGGTTAGCAGGGTAAATGACTAAGATAGGTTAGCAGGGTAAATGACTAAGATAGGTTAGCAGGGTAAAGGACTAAGATAGGTTAGCAGGGTAAATGTCTAAGATAGGTTAGCAGGGTTAAGAGTTAAGATAGGTTAGCAGTAAAGGACTAAGAAGGACAGGGTAAAGGACTAAGATAGGTTAGCAGGGAGAGTTAAGATGGGTTAGCAGGGTAAAGGACTAAGATAGGTTAGCAGGGTAAATGGTTAAGATAGGTTTGCAGGGTAAAGCACTAAGATAGGTTAGCAGGGTAAAGGACTAAGATAGGTTAGCAGGGTAAAGGACTAAGATAGGTTAGCAGGGTAAATGACTAAGATAGGTTAGCAGGGTAAATGACTAAGATAGGTTAGCAGGGTAAATGGCTAAGATAGGTTAGCAGGGTAAAGGGTTAAGATAGGTTAGCAGGGTTAAGGGTTAAGATAGGTTAGCAGGGTAAATGACTAATATATGTTAGCAGGGTAAATGACTAAGACAGGTTAGCAGGGTAAAGGACTAAGATAGGTTAGCAGGGTAAAGGACTAAGATAGGTTAGCAGGGTAAAGGGTTAAGATAGGTTAGCAGGGTAAAGGACTAAGATAGGTTAGCAGGGCAAAGGGTTAAGATAGGTTAGCAGGGTAAATGACTAAGATAGGTTAGCAGGGTAAAGGGTTAAGATAGGTTAGCAGGGTAAAGGACTAAGATAGGTTAGCAGGGTAAAGGGTTAAGAGTTAAGATAGGTTAGCAGGGTTAAGAGTTAAGATAGGTTAGCAGGGTAAAGGGTTAAGATAGGATAGCAGGGTAAAGGACTAAAATAGGTTAGCAGGGTTAAGGGTTAAGATAGGTTAGCAGGGTAAATGACTAAGATAGGTTAGCAGGGTAAATGACTAAGATAGGTTAGCAGGGTAAAGGACTAAGATAGGTTAGCAGGGTAAAGGACTAAGATAGGTTAGCAGGGTAAAGGACTAAGATAGGTTAGCAGGGTAAAGGACTAAGATATGTTAGCAGGGTTAAGAGTTAAGATCGGTTAGCAGGGTAAAGGGTTAGATAGGTTTGCAGGGTAAAGCACTAAGATAGGTTAGCAGGGTAAAGGACTAAGATAGGTTAGCAGGGTAAAGGACTAAGATAGGTTAGCAGGGTAAATTACTAAGATAGGTTAGCAGGGTAAATGGTTAAGATAGGTTAGCAGGGTAAATGACTAAGATAGGTTAGCAGGGTAAATGACTAAGATTGGTTAGCAGGGTAAAGGACTAAGATAGGTTAGCAGGGTAAATGGTTAAGATAGGTTAGCAGGGTAAATGACTAAGATAGGTTAGCAGGGTAAAGGACTAAGATAGGTTAGCAGGGTTAAGAGTTAAGATGGGTTAGCAGTGTAAAGGGTTAAGATAGGTTAGCAGGGTTAAGAGTTAAGATTGGTTAGCAGGGTAAAGGACTAAGATAGGTTAGCAGGGTAAAGGACTAAGATAGGTTAGCAGGGTAAAGGACTAAGATAGGTTAGCAGGGTAAAGGGTTAAGATAGGTTAGCAGGGTAAAGGACTAAGATAGGTTAGCAGGGTAAAGGGTTAAGATAGGTTAGCAGGGTAAATGACTAAGATAGGTTAGCAGGGTAAAGGGTTAAGATAGGTTAGCAGGGTAAAGGACTAAGATAGGTTAGCAGGGTAAAGGGTTAAGAGTTAAGATAGGTTAGCAGGGTTAAGAGTTAAGATAGGTTAGCAGGGTAGATAGGATAGCAGGGTAAAGGACTAAAATAGGTTAGCAGGGTTAAGGGTTAAGATAGGTTAGCAGGGTAAATGACTAAGATAGGTTAGCAGGGTAAATGACTAAGATAGGTTAGCAGGGTAAAGGACTAAGATAGGTTAGCAGGGTAAAGGACTAAGATAGGTTAGCAGGGTAAAGGACTAAGATAGGTTAGCAGGGTAAAGGACTAAGATATGTTAGCAGGGTTAAGAGTTAAGATCGGTTAGCAGGGTAAAGGGTTAAGATAGGTTTGCAGGGTAAAGCACTAAGATAGGTTAGCAGGGTAAAGGACTAAGATAGGTTAGCAGGGTAAAGGACTAAGATAGGTTAGCAGGGTAAATTACTAAGATAGGTTAGCAGGGTAAATGGTTAAGATAGGTTAGCAGGGTAAATGACTAAGATAGGTTAGCAGGGTAAATGACTAAGATTGGTTAGCAGGGTAAAGGACTAAGATAGGTTAGCAGGGTAAATGGTTAAGATAGGTTAGCAGGGTAAATGACTAAGATAGGTTAGCAGGGTAAAGGACTAAGATAGGTTAGCAGGGTTAAGAGTTAAGATGGGTTAGCAGTGTAAAGGGTTAAGATAGGTTAGCAGGGTTAAGAGTTAAGATTGGTTAGCAGGGTAAAGGACTAAGATAGGTTAGCAGGGTTAAGAGTTAAGATGGGTTAGCAGGGTAAAGGACTAAGATAGGTTAGCAGGGTTAAGAGTTAAGATAGGTTAGCAGGGTAAAGGACTAAGATAGGTTAGCAGGGTTAAGAGTTAAGATGGGTTAGCAGGGTAAATGGATAAGATAGGTTAGCAGGGTAAATGACTAAGATAGGTTAGCAGGGTAAATGACTAAGATAGGTTAGCAGGGTAAATGGCTAAGATAGGTTAGCAGGGTAAAGGGTTAAGATAGGTTAGCAGGGTTAAGGGTTAAGATAGGTTAGCAGGGTAAATGACTAAGATAGGTTAGCAGGGTAAATAACTAAGACAGGTTAGCAGGGTAAAGGACTAAGATAGGTTAGCAGGGTAAAGGACTAATATAGGTTAGCAGGGTAAAGGACTAAGATAGGTTAGCAGGGTAAAGGGTTAAGATAGGTTAGCAGGGTAAAGGACTAAGATAGGTTAGCAGGGTAAAGGGTTAAGATAGGTTAGCAGGGTAAATGACTAAGATAGGTTAGCAGGGTTAAGAGTTAAGATAGGTTAGCAGGGTAAAGGACTAAGATAGGTTAGCAGGGTAAAGGACTAAGATATGTTAGCAGGGGGTTAGGTTAAGATCGGTTAGCAGGGTAAAGGGTTAAGATAGGTTAGCAGGGTTAAGAGTTAAGATAGGTTAGCAGGGTAAAGGACTAAGATAGGTTAGCAGGGTAAAGGACTAAGATAGGTTAGCAGGGTAAAGAGTTAAGATGGTTAGCAGGGTAAAGGACTAAGATAGGTTAGCAGGGTAAAGGACTAAGATATGTTAGCAGGGTAAATGACTATGATAGGTTAGCAGGGTAAAGGGTTAAGAGTTAAGATAGGTTAGCAGGGTTAAGAGTTAAGATAGGTTAGCAGGGTAAAGGACTAAGATGGGTTAGCAGGGTAAATGGTTAAGATAGGTTAGCAGGGTAAATGACTAAGATAGGTTAGCAGGGTAAATGACTAAGATAGGTTAGCAGGGTAAAGGACTAAGATAGGTTAGCAGGGTAAATGGTTAAGATAGGTTAGCAGGGTAAATTACTAAGATAGGTTAGCAGGGTAAATGGTTAAGATAGGTTAGCAGGGTAAATGACTAAGATAGGTTAGCAGGGTAAATGACTAAGATTGGTTAGCAGGGTAAAGGACTAAGATAGGTTAGCAGGGTAAATGGTTAAGATAGGTTAGCCGGGTAAATTACTAAGATAGGTTAGCAGGGTAAATGACTAAGATAGGTTAGCAGGGTAAATGACAAAGATAGGTTAGCAGGGTAAATGACTAAGATAGGTTAGCAGGGTAAAGGACTAAGATAGGTTAGCAGGGTAAATGTCTAAGATAGGTTAAGGGTTAAGAGTTAAGATAGGTTAGCAGGGTAAAGGACTAAGATAGGTTAGCAGGGTTAAGAGTTAAGATGGGTTAGCAGGGTAAAGGACTAAGATAGGTTAGCAGGGTAAAGAGTTAAGATAGGTTAGCAGGGTAAATGACTAAGATAGGTTAGCAGGGTAAATGACTAAGATAGGTTAGCAGGGTAAATGACTAAGATAGGTTAGCAGGGTAAAGGACTAAGATAGGTTAGCAGGGTAAATGTCTAAGATAGGTTAGCAGGGTTAAGAGTTAAGATAGGTTAGCAGGGTAAAGGACTAAGATAGGTTAGCAGGGTAAAGGGTTAAGATAGGTTAGCAGGGTTAAGAGTTAAGATGGGTTAGCAGGGTAAAGGACTAAGATAGGTTAGCAGGGTAAAGGACTAAGATAGGTTAGCAGGGTAAATGACTAAGATAGGTTAGCAGGGTAAATGACTAAGATAGGTTAGCAGGGTAAAGGACTAAGATAGGTTAGCAGGGTAAATGGTTAAGATAGGTTAGCAGGGTAAAGGACTAAGATAGGTTAGCAGGGTAAAGGGTTAAGATAAGTTAGCAGGGTAAATGACTAAGATAGGTTGGCAGGGTAAATGACTAAGATAGGTTAGCAGGGTAAAGGACTAAGATAGGTTAGCAGGGTAAAGGACTAAGATAGGTTAGCAGGGTAAATGACAAAGATAGGTTAGCAGGGTAAATGGTTAAGATAGGTTAGCAGGGTAAATGACTAAGATAGGTTAGCAGGGTAAATGACTAAGACAGGTTAGCAGGGTAAAGGACTAAGATAGGTTAGCAGGGTAAATGGTTAAGATAGGTTAGCAGGGTAAATGACTAAGATAGGTTAGCAGGGTAAATGACTAAGATAGGTTAGCAGGGTAAATTACTAAGATAGGTTAGCAGGGTAAATGGTTAAGATAGGTTAGCAGGGTAAATGACTAAGATAGGTTAGCAGGGTAAATGACTAAGATTGGTTAGCAGGGTAAAGGACTAAGATAGGTTAGCAGGGTAAATGGTTAAGATAGGTTAGCAGGGTAAATGACTAAGATAGGTTAGCAGGGTAAATGACTAAGATAGGTTAGCAGGGTAAATGACTAAGATAGGTTAGCAGGGTAAATGACTAAGATAGGTTAGCAGGGTAAAGGACTAAGATAGGTTAGCAGGGTAAATGTCTAAGATAGGTTAGCAGGGTTAAGAGTTAAGATAGGTTAGCAGGGTAAAGGACTAAGATAGGTTAGCAGGGTAAAGGACTAAGATAGGTTAGCAGGGTTAAGAGTTAAGATGGGTTAGCAGGGTAAAGGACTAAGATAGGTTAGCAGGGTAAATGGTTAAGATAGGTTTGCAGGGTAAAGCACTAAGATAGGTTAGCAGGGTAAAGGACTAAGATAGGTTAGCAGGGTAAAGGACTAAGATAGGTTAGCAGGGTAAATGACTAAGATAGGTTAGCAGGGTAAATGACTAAGATAGGTTAGCAGGGTAAATGGCTAAGATAGGTTAGCAGGGTAAAGGGTTAAGATAGGTTAGCAGGGTTAAGGGTTAAGATAGGTTAGCAGGGTAAATGACTAATATATGTTAGCAGGGTAAATGACTAAGACAGGTTAGCAGGGTAAAGGACTAAGATAGGTTAGCAGGGTAAAGGACTAAGATAGGTTAGCAGGGTAAAGGGTTAAGATAGGTTAGCAGGGTAAAGGACTAAGATAGGTTAGCAGGGTAAAGGGTTAAGATAGGTTAGCAGGGTAAATGACTAAGATAGGTTAGCAGGGTAAAGGGTTAAGATAGGTTAGCAGGGTAAAGGACTAAGATAGGTTAGCAGGGTAAAGGGTTAAGAGTTAAGATAGGTTAGCAGGGTTAAGAGTTAAGATAGGTTAGCAGGGTAAAGGGTTAAGATAGGATAGCAGGGTAAAGGACTAAAATAGGTTAGCAGGGTTAAGGGTTAAGATAGGTTAGCAGGGTAAATGACTAAGATAGGTTAGCAGGGTAAATGACTAAGATAGGTTAGCAGGGTAAAGGACTAAGATAGGTTAGCAGGGTAAAGGACTAAGATAGGTTAGCAGGGTAAAGGACTAAGATAGGTTAGCAGGGTAAAGGACTAAGATATGTTAGCAGGGTTAAGAGTTAAGATCGGTTAGCAGGGTAAAGGGTTAAGATAGGTTTGCAGGGTAAAGCACTAAGATAGGTTAGCAGGGTAAAGGACTAAGATAGGTTAGCAGGGTAAAGGACTAAGATAGGTTAGCAGGGTAAATTACTAAGATAGGTTAGCAGGGTAAATGGTTAAGATAGGTTAGCAGGGTAAATGACTAAGATAGGTTAGCAGGGTAAATGACTAAGATTGGTTAGCAGGGTAAAGGACTAAGATAGGTTAGCAGGGTAAATGGTTAAGATAGGTTAGCAGGGTAAATGACTAAGATAGGTTAGCAGGGTAAAGGACTAAGATAGGTTAGCAGGGTTAAGAGTTAAGATGGGTTAGCAGTGTAAAGGGTTAAGATAGGTTAGCAGGGTTAAGAGTTAAGATAGGTTAGCAGGGTAAAGGACTAAGATAGGTTAGCAGGGTTAAGAGTTAAGATGGGTTAGCAGGGTAAAGGACTAAGATAGGTTAGCAGGGTTAAGAGTTAAGATAGGTTAGCAGGGTAAAGGACTAAGATAGGTTAGCAGGGTTAAGAGTTAAGATGGGTTAGCAGGGTAAATGGATAAGATAGGTTAGCAGGGTAAATGACTAAGATAGGTTAGCAGGGTAAATGACTAAGATAGGTTAGCAGGGTAAATGGCTAAGATAGGTTAGCAGGGTAAAGGGTTAAGATAGGTTAGCAGGGTTAAGGGTTAAGATAGGTTAGCAGGGTAAATGACTAAGATATGTTAGCAGGGTAAATAACTAAGACAGGTTAGCAGGGTAAAGGACTAAGATAGGTTAGCAGGGTAAAGGACTAATATAGGTTAGCAGGGTAAAGGACTAAGATAGGTTAGCAGGGTAAAGGGTTAAGATAGGTTAGCAGGGTAAAGGACTAAGATAGGTTAGCAGGGTAAAGGGTTAAGATAGGTTAGCAGGGTAAATGACTAAGATAGGTTAGCAGGGTTAAGAGTTAAGATAGGTTAGCAGGGTAAAGGACTAAGATAGGTTAGCAGGGTAAAGGACTAAGATATGTTAGCAGGGTTAAGAGTTAAGATCGGTTAGCAGGGTAAAGGGTTAAGATAGGTTAGCAGGGTTAAGAGTTAAGATAGGTTAGCAGGGTAAAGGACTAAGATAGGTTAGCAGGGTAAAGGACTAAGATAGGTTAGCAGGGTAAAGAGTTAAGATGGTTAGCAGGGTAAAGGACTAAGATAGGTTAGCAGGGTAAAGGACTAAGATATGTTAGCAGGGTAAATGACTATGATAGGTTAGCAGGGTAAAGGGTTAAGAGTTAAGATAGGTTAGCAGGGTTAAGAGTTAAGATAGGTTAGCAGGGTAAAGGACTAAGATGGGTTAGCAGGGTAAATGGTTAAGATAGGTTAGCAGGGTAAATGACTAAGATAGGTTAGCAGGGTAAATGACTAAGATAGGTTAGCAGGGTAAAGGACTAAGATAGGTTAGCAGGGTAAATGGTTAAGATAGGTTAGCAGGGTAAATTACTAAGATAGGTTAGCAGGGTAAATGGTTAAGATAGGTTAGCAGGGTAAATGACTAAGATAGGTTAGCAGGGTAAATGACTAAGATTGGTTAGCAGGGTAAAGGACTAAGATAGGTTAGCAGGGTAAATGGTTAAGATAGGTTAGCCGGGTAAATTACTAAGATAGGTTAGCAGGGTAAATGACTAAGATAGGTTAGCAGGGTAAATGACAAAGATAGGTTAGCAGGGTAAATGACTAAGATAGGTTAGCAGGGTAAAGGACTAAGATAGGTTAGCAGGGTAAATGTCTAAGATAGGTTAGCAGGGTTAAGAGTTAAGATAGGTTAGCAGGGTAAAGGACTAAGATAGGTTAGCAGGGTTAAGAGTTAAGATGGGTTAGCAGGGTAAAGGACTAAGATAGGTTAGCAGGGTAAAGAGTTAAGATAGGTTAGCAGGGTAAAGGACTAAGATAGGTTAGCAGGGTAAAGGACTAAGATAGGTTAGCAGGGTAAAGAGTTAAGATAGGTTAGCAGGGTAAATTACTAAGATAGGTTAGCAGGGTAAATGGTTAAGATAGGTTAGCAGGGTAAATGACTAAGATAGGTTAGCAGGGTAAATGACTAAGATTGGTTAGCAGGGTAAAGGACTAAGATAGGTTAGCAGGGTAAATGGTTAAGATAGGTTAGCAGGGTAAATTACTAAGATAGGTTAGCAGGGTAAATGACTAAGATAGGTTAGCAGGGTAAATGACTAAGATAGGTTAGCAGGGTAAAGGACTAAGATAGGTTAGCAGGGTAAATGTCTAAGATAGGTTAGCAGGGTTAAGAGTTAAGATAGGTTAGCAGGGTAAAGGACTAAGATAGGTTAGCAGGGTTAAGAGTTAAGATGGGTTAGCAGGGTAAAGGACTAAGATAGGTTAGCAGGGTAAAGAGTTAAGATAGGTTAGCAGGGTAAAGGACTAAGATAGGTTAGCAGGGTAAAGGGTGAACTTCTGCACTCAACAATCCGGTCGCATTTCGCTTCGCTCCACAGGTAGTATCACATTTTTCATTTCATTTCATTACAGTACAACGGCTTGATTTGTTTGATCGTAGCTAGCTACATAGCTAGCTACACAGCCGTCTTTGTATCAAAGATAATTGTGTAGCCTAGAGCGATTTCCTAGGTTAGTTAGCCAGCTATTGTCGTTCTTTTAACGCAACGTAACGTAATCAACACTGCTAGCTAGCCAGCTAGCCCCGAATAGCAGCACAGTAGAAACTATTACACTCAACGGAACGACTTGATTAGTGTAGTGTCAACAACGCAGCCAATGCCAACTAGCCTACTTAGTCAACAACGCAGCCTCTGCCAGCTAGCCTACTTCAGCAGTACTGTATCATTTTAATCATTTTAGTCAATAAGATTCTTGCTACGTAAGCTTAACTCTCTGAACACTCGTGACGTGTAGTCCACTTGTCATTCCAATCTCCTTTGCATTAGCGTAGCCTCTTGTGTAGCCTGTCAACTATGTGTCTGTCTATCCCTGTTCTCTCCTCTCTGCACAGACCATACAAACGCTCACACCGCGTGGCCGCGGCCACCCTAATCTGGTGGTCCCAGCGCGCACGACCCACGTGGAGTTCCAGGTCTCCGGTAGCCTCTGGAACTGCCGATCTGCGGCCAACAAGGCAGAGTTCATCTCCGCCTATGTCTCCCTCCAGTCCCTCGACTTCTTGGCACTGACGGAAACATGGATCACCACAGACAACACTGCTACTCCTACTGCTCTCTCTTCGTCTGCCCACGTGTTCTCGCACACCCGAGAGCTTCTGGTCAGCGGGGTGGTGGCACCGGGATCCTCATCTCTCCCAAGTGGTCATTCTCTCTTTCTCCCCTTACCCATCTGTCTATCGCCTCCTTTGAATTCCATGCTGTCACAGTTACCAGCCCTTTCAAGCTTAACATCCTTATCATTTATCGCCCTCCAGGTTCCTCGGAGAGTTCATCAATGAGCTTGATGCCTTGATAAGCTCCTTTCCTGAGGACGGCTCACCTCTCACAGTTCTGGGCGACTTTAACCTCCCCACGCCTACCTTTGACTCATTCCTCTCTGCCTCCTTCTTTCCACTCCTCTCCTCTTTTGACCTCACCCTCTCACCTTCCCCCCTACTCACAAGGCAGGAAATACGCTCGACCTCATCTTTACTAGATGCTGTTCTTCCACTAACCTCGTTGCAACTCCCCTCCAAGTCTCCGACCACTACCTTGTATCCTTTTCCCTCTCGCTCTCATCCAACACTTCCCACACTGCCCCTACTCGGATGGTATCGCGCCGTCCCAACCTTCGCTCTCTCTCCCCGCTACTCTCTCCTCTTCCATCCTATCATCTCTTCCCTCTGCTCAAACCTTCTCCAACCTATCTCCTGATTCTGCCTCCTCAACCCTCCTCTCCTCCCTTTCTGCATCCTTTGACTCTCTATGTCCCCTATCCTCCAGGCCGGCTCGGTCCTCCCCTCCCGCTCCGTGGCTCGACGACTCATTGCGAGCTCACAGAACAGGGCTCCGGGCAGCCGAGCGGAAATGGAGGAAAACTCGCCTCCCTGCGGACCTGACATCCTTTCACTCCCTCCTCTCTACATTTTCCTCTTCTCTCTCTGCTGCTAAAGCCACTTTCTACCACTCTAAATTCCAAGCATCTGCCTCTAACCCTAGGAAGCTCTTTGCAACCTTCTCCTCCCTCCTGAATCCTCCTCCCCTCCCCCCTCCTCCCTCTCTGCAGATGACTTCGTCAACCATTTTGAAAAGAAGGTCGACGACATCCGATCCTCGTTTGCTAAGTCAAACGACACCGCTGGTTCTGCTCACACTGCCCTACCCTGTGCTCTGACCTCTTTCTCCCCTCTCTCTCCAGATGAAATCTCGCGTCTTGTGACGGCCGGCCGCCCTACAACCTGCCCGCTTGACCCTATCCCCTCCTCTCTTCTCCAGACCATTTCCGGAGACCTCCTCCCTTACCTCACCTCGCTCATCAACTCATCCCTGACCGCTGGCTACGTCCCTTCCGTCTTCAAGAGAGCGAGAGTTGCACCCCTTCTGAAAAAACCTACACTCGATCCCTCCGATGTCAACAACTACAGACCAGTATCCCTTCTTTCTTTTCTCTCCAAAACTCTTGAACGTGCCGTCCTTGGCCAGCTCTCCCGCTATCTCTCTCAGAATGACCTTCTTGATCCAAATCAGTCAGGTTTCAAGACTAGTCATTCAACTGAGACTGCTCTTCTCTGTATCACGGAGGCGCTCCGCACTGCTAAAGCTAACTCTCTCTCCTCTGCTCTCATCCTTCTAGACCTATCGGCTGCCTTCGATACTGTGAACCATCAGATCCTCCTCTCCACCCTCTCCGAGTTGGGCATCTCCGGCGCGGCCCACGCTTGGATTGCGTCCTACCTGACAGGTCGCTCCTACCAGGTGGCGTGGCGAGAATCCGTCTCCACACCACGTGCTCTCACCACTGGTGTCCCCCAGGGCTCTGTTCTAGGCCCTCTCCTATTCTCGCTATACACCAAGTCACTTGGCTCTGTCATAACCTCACATGGTCTCTCCTATCATTGCTATGCAGACGACACACAATTAATCTTCTCCTTTCCCCCTTCTGATGACCAGGTGGCGAATCGCATCTCTGCATGTCTGGCAGACATATCCGTGTGGATGACGGATCACCACCTCAAGCTGAACCTCGGCAAGACGGAGCTGCTCTTCCTCCCGGGAAGGACTGCCCGTTCCATGATCTCGCCATCACGGTTGACAACTCCATTGTGTCCTCCTCCCAGAGCGCTAAGAACCTTGGCGTGATCCTGGACAACACCCTGTCGTTCTCAACTAACATCAAGGCGGTGGCCCGTTCCTGTAGGTTCATGCTCTACAACATCCGCAGAGTACGACCCTGCCTCACACAGGAAGCGGCGCAGGTCCTAATCCAGGCACTTGTCATCTCCCGTCTGGATTACTGCAACTCGCTGTTGGCTGGGCTCCCTGCCTGTGCCATTAAACCCCTACAACTCATCCAGAACGCCGCAGCCCGTCTGGTGTTCAACCTTCCCAAGTTCTCTCACGTCACCCCGCTCCTCCGCTCCCTCCACTGGCTTCCAGTTGAAGCTCGCATCCGCTACAAGACCATGGTGCTTGCCTACGGAGCTGTGAGGGGAACGGCACCTCAGTACCTCCAGGCTCTGATCAGGCCCTACACCCAAACAAGGGCACTGCGTTCATCCACCTCTGGCCTGCTCGCCTCCCTACCACTGAGGAAGTACAGTTCCCGCTCAGCCCAGTCAAAACTGTTCGCTGCTCTGGCCCCCCAATGGTGGAACAAACTCCCTCACGACGCCAGGACAGCAGAGTCAATCACCACCTTCCGGAGACACCTGAAACCCCACCTCTTTAAGGAATACCTAGGATAGGATAAAGTAATCCCTCTCACCCCCCCTCCCCCTGAAAAGATTTAGATGCACTACTGTTCCACTGGAGGTCATAAGGTGAATGCACCAATTTGTAAGTCGCTCTGGATAAGAGCGTCTGCTAAATGACTTAAATGTAAATGTAAATGTAAAGGACTAAGATAGGTTAGCAGGGTAAAGAGTTAAGATGGGTTAGCAGGGTAAATGGATAAGATGGGTTAGCAGGGTAAATGACTAAGATAGGTTAGCAGGGTAAATGACTAAGATAGGTTAGCAGGGTAAAGGACTAAGATAGGTTAGCAGGGTAAAGGACTAAGATAGGTTAGCAGGGTAAAGGACTAAGATAGGTTAGCAGGGTTAAGAGTTAAGATAGGTTAGCAGGGTAAAGGACTAAGATAGGTTAGCAGGGTAAAGGACCAAGATAGGTTAGCAGGGTTAAGAGTTAAGATGGGTTAGCAGGGTAAATGGATAAGATGGGTTAGCAGGGTAAATGACTAAGATAGGTTAGCAGGGTAAATGACTAAGATAGGTTAGCAGGGTAAAGGGTTAAGATAGGTTAGCAGGGTAAAGGACTAAGATAGGTTAGCAGGGTAAAGGACTAAGATAGGTTAGCAGGGTTAAGAGTTAAGATAGGTTAGCAGGGTAAAGGACTAAGATAGGTTAGCAGGGTTAAGAGTTAAGATGGGTTAGCAGGGTAAATGGATAAGATGGGTTAGCAGGGTAAATGACTAAGATAGGTTAGCAGGGTAAATGACTAAGATAGGTTAGCAGGGTAAATGGTTAAGATAGGTTAGCAGGGTTAAGGGTTAAGATAGGTTAGCAGGGTAAAGGACTAAGATAGGTTAGCAGGGTAAAGGGTTAAGATAGGTTAGCAGGGTTAAGGGATAAGATAGGTTAGCAGGGTTAAGGACTAATATAGGTTAGCAGGGTAACGGGTTAAGATAGGTTAGCAGGGTAAAGGGTTAAGATAGGTTAGCAGGGTAAAGAGTTAAGATAGGTTTGCTTTACCCTGCTAACCTATCTTAACCCTTAACCCTGCTAACCTATCTTAACCCTTTACCCTGCTAACCTATCTTAACCATGCTAACCTATCTTAATCCTTTACTCTGCTAACCCATCTTAGCCCTTAACCCTGCTAACCTATCTTAACTCTTTACCTTGCTAACCTATCTTAACCCTTTACCCTGCTAACCCTTCTTAACCATGCTAACCTATCTTAACTCTTTACCTTGCTAACCTATCTTAACCCTTAACCCTGCTAACATATCTTAATCCTTTACTCTGCTAACCCATCTTAGCCCTTAACCCTGCTAACCTATATTAGTCCTTATCCCTGCTAACCTATATTAGTCCTTAACCCTGCTAACCTATCTTAGCCCTTAACCCTGCTAACCTATCTTAACTCTTAACCCTTTACCCTGCTAACCTATCTTAACCCTTTACCCTGCTAACCTATATTAGTCCTTAACCCTGCTAACCTATCTTAACCCTTAACCCTGCTAACCTATCTTAACTCTTAACCCTTTACCCTGCTAACATATCTTAACCCTTTACCCTGCTAACCTATATTAGTCCTTAACCCTGCTAACCTATCTTAACCCTTAACCCTGCTAGCCTATCTTAACTCTTAACCCTTTACCCTGCTAACATATCTTAACCCTTTACCCTGCTAACCTATATTAGTCCTTAACCCTGCTAACCTATCTTAACTCTTTACCCTGCTAACCTATCTTAACCATGCTAACCTATCTTAACCCTTTACCCTGCTAACCCTTCTTAACCATGCTAACCTATCTTAACCCTTAACCCTGCTAACCTATCTTAGCCCTTAACCCTGCTAACCTATCTTAACCCTTTACCCTGCTAACCTATATTAGTCCTTAACCCTGCTAACCTATCTTAACCCTTTACCCTGCTAACATATCTTAACCCTTTACCCTGCTAACCTATCTTAACTATTTACCCTGCTAACCTATCTTAACCCTTAACCCTGCTAACCTATCTTAACTCTTTACCCTGCTAACCTATCTTAACTCTTAACCCTGCTAACCTATCTTAACCCTTTACCCTGCTAACCTATCTTAACCCTTTACCCTGCTAACCTATCTTAACCCTTTACCCTGCTAACATATCTTAACCCTTTACCCTGCTAAACCTATCTTATCAATTTACCCTGCTAACATATCTTAGCCCTTAACCCTGCTAACCTATCTTAACCCTTAACCCTGCTAACCTATCTTAACTATTTACCCTGCTAACCTATCTTAACCCTTAACCCTGCTAACCTATCTTAACTCTTTACCCTGCTAACCTATCTTAACTCTTAACCCTGCTAACCTATCTTAACCCTTTACCCTGCTAACCTATCTTAACCCTTTACCCTGCTAACCTATCTTAACTCTTTACCTTGCTAACCTATCTTAACCCTTTACCCTGCTAACCTATCTTAACCCTTTACCCTGCTAACCTATCTTAACTCTTTACCCTGCTAACCTATCTTAACTCTTAACCCTGCTAACCTATCTTCGTCCTTTACCCTGGCAGATCTCTATAGCAGCTCATGCTACATGATCCAAACACAACTAGTTTCATGTTCTCTTGCCTCTACTGCAGGCTGGTTGTATCTGAAGGACTTTAATCATCATAACAGCATTAATCATGTGTACATAAGTGTATAACTACTGGGTCCTAGGAGGAACCATAACTAATTATATTGATTTGACTTATTTTAATTGTTGCATTTCTACATTTGCTAGATTATAAAATCAGTACTAAAATAGGAACACAGGATACGTGTATTAATTAATCTCATTTTGATCAATAACACAATAATTATCACAATTATCCCTGTGGAAGCTGTTGACCTGTTTTCTGATCAACAGGACATACATACATACACTAACACAAACACACTAATGCACACGCACAAAGGCACTCATGCACACACACACATACACTAACACAAACACACTCATGCACAGGCACAAAGGCACTCATGCACACACACACATACACTAACACAAACACACTAATGCACACGCACACATGCACTCATGCACACACATGCATACACTAACACAAACACACTAATGCACACACACACATGCACTCATGCACACACACGCATACACTAACACAAACACACTAATGCACACGCACACATGCACTCATGCACACACACGCTTACACTAACACAAACACACTAATGCACACGCACACATGCACTCATGCACACACACGCATAGACTAACACAAACACACTAATGCACACGCACACATGCACTCATGCACACACACGCATACACTAACACAAACACACTAATGCACACACACACACACACGCATACACTAACACAAACACACAAGTACACGCTGTAAAAAGTAATTGTCTAACTCATTAAAGCAATTGAGTAGTGGTTACTCAACCATCTCCAACTGCCTCTAGAACTCAAATCATATAAGTGGTACTCATTCAGGTGTCAATCAGATCACTTAATCTATCACTTCATGTTTTTGAATATTATTGAATATTCTTAAGTTATTGAGAAAATGTAACTTTATTTACGCTTATTCTGCTAATCTAAAGTTATTGATTTTTACAAGTTAGGGTTATTATAATTATAATTATTTTAAAGTCAATCTAACATTTATTAAAATAAGTTGTTATGACTAGATTCTATTATGTTTTATGTATTACTTAAATTAATAAAGTAGTAGTCAGACACATTGATATTAGAACACTTGGTGCGGCCGGATTCCTGGTTGGATGCGCGCTGTGTTAAAGAAGCAGTGCGGCTTGAATGTGTTGTGTATCGGAGGACGCATGACTTTCAACCTTCGTCTCTCCCGAGCCCGTACGGGAGTTGTAGCGATGAGACAAGATAGTAGCTACTAACAATTGGATACGACGAAATTAGAGAGAAAAAGGGGTAAAATAAATAAATAAATAAAAATAAAAATAAAAAAGATATTAGAGCACTTGATTTATCTGTGTTGTTCTTGTGCTGATATAGAATTATCACATTTTTGCAAATGATGAATACGTACAGTTTTTCCCAATTGTTAACACACTATATCTCAGATACTCAAAACTCTAAAAAACGAAACACAAAACAGTTATTTCCCCCAAATCCCACAGACATTTTTCAAAATGAAACACAGCAATCAAAATCCTGTACTCCCTGCTCAGAATGAAACACAGTGAGACAGACACACACACACACACACACACACACACACACACACACACACACACACACACACACACACACACATGTCAAATGAATCTAACTAAGTGACAACCAAGATCACACTAATGTGACATATTCAAAACACTACTATCAGAACCAATTTCAGTGTAAAGACTAATATTGTGTTGCTATACTGTATATTGAAGAAAGGAACACAAATACAAAAATGTCCGTTTTATATTTCAACTCAACACATGTCAAACAGCATACTGTAAGCACACACACAGTAAAAATGCAAACATACAGTAAATATATTTAGCATATGCAGAGGAATAAAAATAGGCCTATTTGTACTACTGTACTGCATGGAATATTTTTTTATTTTTTACCTTTATTTAACTAGGCAAGTCAGTTAAGAACAAATTCTGATTTTCAATGACAGCCAAGGAACAGTGGGTTAACTGCCTGTTCAGGAGCAGAACGACAGATTTGTACCTTGTCAGCTCGGGGGTTTGAACTTGCAACCTTTCGGTTACTGGTCCAACACTCTAACCACTAGGCTACCCTACCGCCCTAATAGATAAAGAAACTGTCAAAATACAGTCAAATCATAAGTCATAAGTCAAGAAACAAATACTCCATTGCGAACACAAAATCAGTAATGTCTGTTGTTTTGGTCTAGCCACAGATTTTCATCAATATCACAGGCCAGACAGCGGGGGAAATATCCTCTGGCATGACACGTCCACCCCTGACAGGACTCTGCTGGAATGTCACCACAGGACTCCTCCATTGCCTGGAGAAGGGCCATACGTTCATGGAGTTTGCGATCATACACATTCTGTAAGGACCGACGCTGGGGAAGAGAAGCAGGTACGGGGAGTAGAACATCTAATGTGGAACAGACAACAAACAGGACAGAGACAGAGTCAGTACCGGGTTTGCAAAGACAAACAAACATTAATCCTGAAGCAGGGAACAGACAGATATAGGGGAGGTAATGACACAGGTGATTGAGTCCGGCGTCCTGCCTGGGCGAGCCTGACGGGCCGGCCGAGGCCTGGGAGCTGGACCAGCCAGCTGGGGCGTGACAGCCCGACGAACTGGCAGGGGCGTGGGAGCCTGGCGAACTGGCTGAGGTGTGGGAGCCTGACGACCCGTTTGAGGCCTGACAGCCTGATGATCCCGCTGGAACGTGGGCGCCTGATGAGACGGCTGGAACGTGGGCGCCTGATGAGACGGCTGGAACGTGGGCGCCTGATGAGACGGCTGGAACGTGGGCACCTGATGAGACGGCTGGAACGTGGGCGCCTGATGAGACGGCTGGAACGTGGGCGCCTGATGAGACGGCTGGAACGTAGACACCTGGCGAGTCGGCTGAGGCGTAAAACCCGGGCGAGCGGACTGAGGCCTGATGTGGGATGGATGCCTGCCGAGCCAACCGGGACAAGAAAACCTCTCGAGCCAGCTAGGGAGTGGAAGCCTGACAAACTGTCTTAGGCACCCCTCTTTCCATCGGACACGTCCCCCGGACCCAACGTCACCACCATCCAGAAAGCCAGTAGCAGAGGTTATGACACGGGTAGTTGAGTCCAGGTGAGTCCCATAATTGCTGATGCACGCGACAGGGGGAAGGCAGGTGTGCGTATTGATGGTGGCTGGAGTGCGTAATGCTGGGGAGCCTGGCGCCTTCGAGCGCCAGGGAGGGAGAGCGGGAGCAGGCGTGACAACCTTCCACCGCCATGCTGAAAACAACTCCTCAATGGGATTGAGAAATGGGGAATATGGTTGGAGAATTGTAAACCTGGGATGGTCATGGAACCAGTTGTAGACCTGAATAGCCCGATGGAAACTCACATTGTCCCAAATTAGATTACATTTACATTTACATTTAAGTCATTTAGCAGACGCTCTTATCCAGAGCGACTTACAAATTGGTGCATTCACCTTATGACATCCAGTGGAACAGTAGTGCATCTAAATCTTTTAAGGGGGGTGAGAGGGATTACTTTATCCTATCCTAGGTATTCCTTAAAGAGGTGGGGTTTCAGGTGTCTCCGGAAGGTGGTGAGATCATACATTTGCTGCTCAGGATCACCTGGCCCTCTCTGCTCTGGCTGAAAAAGATTGTCATGTAAAGTGTTCAGGAAATGAAGGAGATGGGCAGTGTTGTATGGTCCAAGGGTGGCATGGCGGTGGAGGACCCCATTGTGGCTCATATCTGCGCATATGGTGACATTTCCCCTGCACTGGCCAGGTACCTCAACAATGTTGTGTTGACCAATGATGTTCCTTCCTCTCTTCCTCATCTTTGCTAAATTGAATCCTGCCTCATCTAAGAGTATGAGTTCCCGGGGGATGGGACTTGCATCCAACTCCATGAATCTCTGAAATGATAGTAAATACTTCAATTGCTGTATAGAAAAGTTCACTGGCAACATCAACGAGTCTCTAATGTTTCAAGAGTGTTATAATACTACATTGTTTACTTGCACATATTCCATACTGTTTATCCTTCACTCTTTGGGAATTCCTTCAAATGGGACTCTGTAGATGTGCTTCGTCCGGAGATGGTGTTTCTTAAGGATGCACACTACGGTTGATAAGCTCACTCTGATGTTATGCAAGATGGCAGGGTTTTCAATCATCTGGATTTCTGCAGTCTTATGGCATTATTTTCAACTACCATTTGCACAATGGCAGCCTCCTGTTCTCCTGTGAATAGATGCGCTCTACCACGTGCGTGGTGGTCGTCTTTCAGTTCTACAAAAACAAAATAGCGTGCAGTACAGTAAACACTACAGTAATACAGTATACACGATAAACATGTTACAAAGTAGTATAGCTCCCAATTTCATACGTACATTAATACATGAAACATTGACTTTGTTTCCCCTTACAGTATGTATTGGAATCTACAGTCTTCACTGTGTTTTATGTTGCACTACTGTCAAGTAGTAAAAGTAGTAGAGAGGTCCGATGTCTGCAGTACAAACCTCTTCTCATTGTGGAACGTCCAGAAGATGGATGTTACGGTGAAGCGGCTCAGATTGGGCTGCACTCTCTGACCAACCTCTCTCAAGGTCACACCATGGTTGACCAGCCTCTCTAAAAGTCACACCATGGTTGACCAGCCTCTCTCAAGGTCACACCATGGTTGACCAGCCTCTCTCAAGGCCACACCATGGTTGACCAACCTCTCTCAAGGTCACACCATGGTTGACCAGCCTCTCTCAAGGTCACACCATGGTTGACCAGCCTCTCTCAAGGTCACACCATGGTTGACCAGCCTCTCTCAAGGTTAAACCATGGTTGACCAGCCTCTCTCAAGTTCACACCATGGTTGACCAGCCTCTCTCAAGGCCACACCATGGTTGACCAACCTCTCTCAAGGACAAACCATGGTTGACCAACCTCTCTCAAGGTTAAACCATGGTTGACCAGCCTCTCTCAAGGTTAAACCATGGTTGACCAGCCTCTCTCAAGGACAAACCATGGTTGACCAACCTCTCTCAAGGTTAAACCATGGTTGACCAGCCTCTCTCAAGGTTAAACCATGGTTGACCAACCTCTCTCAAGGACAAACCATGGTTGACCAACCTCTCTCAAGGTTAAACCATGGTTGACCAGCCTCTCTCAAGGTTAAACCATGGTTGACCAACCTCTCTCAAGGACAAACCATGGTTGACCAACCTCTCTCAAGGTTAAACCATGGTTGACCAACCTCTCTCAAGGTCACACCATGGTTGACCAGCCTCTCTCAAGGACAAACCATGGTTGACCAGCCTCTCTCAAGGTTAAACCATGGTTGACCAGCCTCTCTCAAGGTTAAAACATTTTTGACCAGCCTCTCTCAGAGATTACTCTCCTTGTTCGTGGTCTTCTTCCACCTCCACCTCCACCTCCACCTCTACCTCTGTCTGCCATGTTTGCTTACATTGTTCTCCAAACACACGCAACTGACCTTTTTATCCATACCAGAGGTCTGATTGTAAAGTGAACATTTACACAATTAGTGTTGGCACATGTGAAGAGAGAAAGTGATCAATTGGTAATTGATCTTAGCTTGTTGAACAGTGTTGTTTTTCCTTTTCACACAATACATTTTAGTTGTGAAGGTTGTGCCAAAGGTAGAGAATTGTGTGTTGTGTTTTGCCAAATGTTTGTTAGATTATGAGTGTAAAGCAAAACATGTAGTATTGCAGATGTGTTGTCTGGTTCTACTAGTTACAGGTTTGGGTCATTGTGCCTCATGGGCCAGTTTTAGTGTGTAAACAATTGGGATACACTGTAATAGTGCCACTTGTCTCTGTTTTTAGAGGATTGTGGGTAATTGGATTTTTAAAAAACTTTATTATACTTTTACACAATGGTTTATGCATGTTTGAAGAAAGAAAAGTATATTTCTAAAATAGTATTACAGTTTTTCCAAACTGCTAAAACACAATTTTGCAAACTAGGCGGGTTTTATCAAAATACTTAACACAACTCTCAAAACCACACACCCAAACTGCAAAATACCTCATATATCCTGCAAAATGAAGCCCTGCAACCAAAACTACATATAGCATTATCAAAATCAAACGTTTGCATGAAATGGCACACACTTCATTCATATGACCAGATTTTTGTCTAACCAACTACACACTGTTGGGCATAATGAAAAGCACTCTCATCTTTAGTATGATTTGCCATAATACTAAAACAGTTCAAATTGTCAAAAATTCTTCAGATGTGAGAATATGGGCTGTGTTGTATGGTCCAAGGTTGGCATGACGGTGGAGGACACCATGCGTATTGGAGATGGCAGCCCACATTGTGATGTTCCCACCACGTTGGACAGGAACATCTATAATGAGGTGGAGGACACCATGCGTATTGGAGATGGCAGCCCACATTGTGATGTTCCCACCACGTTGGACAGGAACATCTATAATGAGGTGGAGGACACCATGCGTATTGGAGATGGCAGCGCACAGTGTGATGTTCCCACCACGTTGGACAGGAACATCTATAATGAGGTGGAGGACACCATGCGTATTGGAGATGGCAGCCCACAGTGTGATGTTCCCACCACGTTGGACAGGAACATCTATAAAGGCTCTGTGGCCAATGACGTTTCTCCCTCTTCTTCTGGTCTCTGCTAGGTTGAACCCAGCCTCATCTATAAAGATGAACTCATGTGGGATTGCATGAGCATCCATTTCCAGTACTCCCTGAAAACAAAGAACAAAAGCAGTCAATATGGTGTTATCCAGTACACTGGGAAACAATGTTGCGTGTAGTGTACTGCAGTCAATATGGTGTTATCCAGTACACTGGGAAACAATGTTGTGTGTAGTGTACTGCAGTCAGTATGGTGTTATCCAGTACACTGGGAAACCATGTTGTGTGTAGTGTACTGCAGTCAATATGTTGTTATCCAGTACACTGGGAAACAATGTTGTGTGTAGTGTACTGCAGTCAATATGGTGTTATCCAGTACACTGGGAAACAATGTTGCGTGTAGTGTACTGCAGTCAATATGGTGTTATCCAGTACGCTGGGAAACAATGTTGTGTGTAGTGTACTGCAGTCAATATGGTGTTATCCAGTACACTGGGAAACAATGTTGCAGTCAATATGGTGTTATCCAGTACACTGGGAAACAATGTTGTGTGTAGTGTACTGCAGTCAATATGGTGTTATCCAGTACGCTGGGAAACAATGTTGTGTGTAGTGTACTGCAGTCAATATGGTGTTATCCAGTACACTGGGAAACAATGTTGCAGTCAATATGGTGTTATCCAGTACACTGGGAAACAATGTTGTGTGTAGTGTACTGCAGTCAATATGGTGTTATCCAGTACACTGGGAAACTATGTTGTGTGTAGTGTACTGCAGTCAATATGGTGTTATCCAGTACACTGGGAAACAATGTTGCAGTCAATATGGTGTTATCCAGTACACTGGGAAGTGTAGTGTACTGCAGTCAATATGGTGTTATCCAGTACACTGGGAAGTGTAGTGTACTGCAGTCAATATTGTACTTACATCCACATATGCTCGTCTGACCTCTTTGTTTCTTTGAGAGTTTCTCTCAAACGGCACCTTATAAAGTGGTTTCATTCTGATTTGGTTTCGCGTGAGAATGCGAGCCAATGTGGACAGACTGACTCGTTGAATATGGTGTTGAATATGGTGTTGAATATGGTGTTGTCTTGGATGATGTGGCTTTGAATTTATCGTAATCTGATTTCATTATTTTCCAAAACCAAGTTTAGAATGACAGCTTCCTGTACCCCGGTGAACATGTGGCCCCTTCCTCCACCATGGTTGCGTCTCTCAGTCCTTAAATGTTTAGAAAAACAAATAAACTAAAATATAGGGCTTGGACAATGCAGCCTATAGCTATTTCCCCCACAGTAGAGTAAATTCTACAGGAAATTTGTGCAGTTAGTGTATGACATCAACCATTCATGAAGTAAACAGGTGTCACCCAACTGATACACTATGACATGGGGTGTACTACATAGTGTGAAAGAAATGTTGGTTACATACCTGTACTTCAGTCTAAATGTCCGGATGACACAGGCGACAGTAAAACGGCTCAAGTTGGGCTGCGCTCTCTGTCCAGCCTCTCGCATTGTCAGCCACATGGTTGATGAGATGATCAACTAAGGTTGCTCTGATTTCACTCTCTGTCCAGCCTCTCACATTGTCAGCCACATGGTTGATGACATGATCAACTAAGGTTGCTCTGATTTCACTCTCTGTCCAGCCTCTCACATTGTCAGCCCCATGGTTGATGACATGATCAACTAAGGTTGCTCTGATTTCACTCTCTGTCCAGCCCCTCACATTGTCAGCCCCATGGTTGATGACATGATCAACTAAGGTTGCTCTGATTTCACTCTCTGTCCAGCCCCTCACATTGTCAGCCCCATGGTTGATGACATGATCAACTAAGGTTGCTCTGATTTCACTCTCTGTCCAGCCTCTCACATTGTCAGCCCCATGGTTGATGACATGATCAACTAAGGTTGCTCTGATTTCACTCTCTGTCCAGCCTCTCACATTGTCAGCCCCATGGTTGATGACATGATCAACTAAGGTTGCTCTGATTTCACTCTCTGTCCAGCCTCTCACATTGTCAGCCCCATGGTTGATGACATGATCAACTAAGGTTGCTCTGATTTCACTCTCTGTCCAGCCCCTCACATTGTCAGCCCCATGGTTAATGACATGATCAACTAAGGTTGCTCTGATTTCACTCTCTGTCCAGCCTCTCACATTGTCAGCCCCATGGTTAATGACATGATCAACTAAGGTTGCTCTGATTTCACTCTCTGTCCAGCCTCTCACATTGTCAGCCACATGGTTGATGACATGATCAACTAAGGTTGCTCTGATTTCACTCTCTGTCCAGCCTCTCACATTGTGAGCCCGTGGTTGATGACATGATCAACTAAGGTTGCTCTGATTTCACTCTCTGTCCAGCCTCTCACATTGTCAGCCCCATGGCTGATGACATTATCAACTAAGGTTGCTCTGATTTCACTCTCTGTCCAGCCTCTCACATTGTCAGCCCCATGGTTAATGACATGATCAACTAAGGTTGCTCTGATTTCACTCTCTGTCCAGCCTCTCACATTGTCAGCCCCATGGTTAATGACATGATCAACTAAGGTTGCTCTGATTTCACTCTCTGTCCAGCCCCTCACATTGTCAGCCCCATGGATTTCACTCTCTGTCCACATGATCAACTAAGGTTGCTCTGATTTCACTCTCTGTCCAGCCTCTCACATTGTCAGCCCCATGGTTAATGACATGATCAACTAAGGTTGCTCTGATTTCACTCTCTGTCCAGCCCCTCACATTGTCAGCCCCATGGTTAATGACATGATCAACTAAGGTTGCTCTGATTTCACTCTCTGTCCAGCCCCTCACATTGTCAGCCACATGGTTGATGACATAATCAACTAAGGTTGCTCTGATTTCACTCTCTGTCCAGCCTCTCACATTGTCAGCCCCATGGTTGATGACATGATCAACTAAGGTTGCTCTGATTTCACTCTCTGTCCAGCCCCTCACATTGTCAGCCCCATGGTTAATGACATGATCAACTAAGGTTGCTCTGATTTCACTCTCTGTCCAGCCCCTCACATTGTCAGCCCCATGGCTGATGATATGATCAACTAAGGTTGCTCTGATTTCACTCTCTGTCCAGCCTCTCACATTGTCAGCCCCATGGTTGATGACATAATCAACTAAGGTTGCTCTGATTTCACTCTCTGTCCAGCCTCTCACATTGTCAGCCCCATGGTTGATGACATGATCAACTAAGGTTGCTCTGATTTCACTCTCTGTCCAGCCTCTCACATTGTCAGCCCCATGGTTAATGACATGATCAACTAAGGTTGCTCTGATTTCACTCTCTGTCCAGCCTCTCACATTGTCAGCCCCATGGTTAATGACATGATCAACTAAGGTTGCTCTGATTTCACTCTCTGTCCAGCCCCTCACATTGTCAGCCCCATGGCTGATGATATGATCAACTAAGGTTGCTCTGATTTCACTCTCTGTCCAGCCTCTCACATTGTCAGCCCCATGGTTGATGACATAATCAACTAAGGTTGCTCTGATTTCACTCTCTGTCCAGCCTCTCACATTGTCAGCCCCATGGTTGATGACATGATCAACTAAGGTTGCTCTGATTTCACTCTCTGTCCAGCCTCTCACATTGTCAGCCCCATGGTTAATGACATGATCAACTAAGGTTGCTCTGATTTCACTCTCTGTCCAGCCTCTCACATTGTCAGCCCCATGGTTAATGACATGATCAACTAAGGTTGCTCTGATTTCACTCTCTGTCCAGCCTCTCACATTGTCAGCCCCTCTGATTTCACTCTCTGTCCAGCCTCTCACATTGTCAGCCCCGTGGTTGATGACATGATCAACTAAGGTTGCTCTGATTTCACTCTCTGTCCAGCCCCTCACATTGTCAGCCCATGTTAATTAATGATCAATGGTTAATGACATAATCAACTAAGGTTGCTCTGATTTCACTCTCTGTCCAGCCCCTCACATTGTCAGCCCCATGGTTAATGACATGATCAACTAAGGTTGCTCTGATTTCACTCTCTGTCCAGCCTCTCACATTGTCAGCCCCTCTGATTTCACTCTCTGTCCAGCCTCTCACATTGTCAGCCCCGTGGTTGATGACATGATCAACTAAGGTTGCTCTGATTTCACTCTCTGTCCAGCCCCTCACATTGTCAGCCCATGTTAATTAATGATCAATGGTTAATGACATAATCAACTAAGGTTGCTCTGATTTCACTCTCTGTCCAGCCCCTCACATTGTCAGCCCCATGGTTGATGACATGATCAACTAAGGTTGCTCTGATTTCATTGTCAGCCCTCTCTGTAAAGGTTGCTCTGATTTCCTCTCTCACATTGTCAGCCCCATGGTTAATGACATGATCAACTAAGGTTGCTCTGATTTCATTTGAAAGTTGTTGTCTTCTTTGGCCATGAACTCCTCTACCAGCTCTACCCCTACCTCTCACTCTTCCTCCCCCTCTCATTCTCACCCTCCCTCTTCCTCTTCCTCTTCCTCTTCCACTCGCTGCAACGGCTTCCATTGTTGTTGTAAAACAAAAGGTGCTCACCTTCATAGTGCTTACTTCCTGATTGAAGTGGTAACAATTAACCATTGAAGTGTTTGGCCAGGTGGCACATGTATTGGCCAATTAGCTCATGTAGTGTCACTTTGAATGGCAGTGTTTTGAAATGGCAAACATGTGACTTCATATCAGATTGTTGTGTCTTATGCAGAGAACCGTGTGAAGTGCATTTAAAAAGTGCCATGTTGAATTGCAAAATGTGCGTAAAGCAGAAAATGTGTTTAGACTTTTGGAGACTTGAGAAGAAGGTTTTGCTCTCTGTGTGTCAGGTTAAATAACTGTGCTGTTGCATGTCATTTTAGTGTGTTTAGCAATTGGAAAAAAAACTGTAAGCAGCGTGTTGTGCTAGGAGTTGTAATGGATCATGATGAATGGGATATCAAAACCTTCAAGCAAATTGACATTAAATAACGAGACAAGCCATTCCCGCCGTCCACAAGGCCAAATGCACCACTCTTAATTTTTACATTTACATTTAAGTCATTTAGCAGACGCTCTTATCCAGAGCGACTTAATGACAGAGGTTCATTCATTATTCTGTAGCGCTTGATGCTTCATGGAATGAGTCATCTCAAATCAAATCAAATCCAATCGAGTAATCTGTTCAACAAATCAAATTGTATTGGTCACATGCGTCGAATACAACAGGTGTAGTATACCTCACAGTGAAATGCTGAATACAACAGGTGTAGTAGACCTCACAGTGAAATGCTGAATACAACAGGTGTAGTAGACCTCACAGTGAAATGCTGAATACAACAGGTGTAGTAGACCTCACAGTGAAATGCTGAATACAACAGGTGTAGTAGACCTCACAGTGAAATGCTGAATACAACAGGTGTAGTAGACCTCACAGTGAAATGCTGAATACAACAGGTGTAGTAGACCTCACAGTGAAATGCTGAATACAACAGGTGTAGTAGACCTCACAGTGAAATGCTGAATACAACAGGTGTAGTAGACCTCACAGTGAAATGCTGAATACAACAGGTGTAGTAGACCTTACAGTGAAATGCTGAATACAACAGGTGTAGTAGACCTCACAGTGAAATGCTGAATACAACAGGTGTAGTAGACCTTACAGTGAAATGCTGAATACAACAGGTGTAGTAGACCTTACAGTGAAATGCTGAATACAACAGGTGTAGTAGACCTCACAGTGAAATGCTGAATACAACAGGTGTAGTAGACCTCACAGTGAAATGCTGAATACAACAGGTGTAGTAGACCTCACAGTGAAATGCTGAATACAACTGGTGTAGTAGACCTCACAGTGAAATGCTGAATACAACAGGTGTAGTAGACCTCACAGTGAAATGCTGAATACAACAGGTGTAGTAGACCTTACAGTGAAATGCTGAATACAACAGGTGTAGTAGACCTTACAGTGAAATGCTGAATACAACAGGTGTAGTAGACCTCACAGTGAAATGCTGAATACAACAGGTGTAGTAGACCTCACAGTGAAATGCTGAATACAACAGGTGTAGTAGACCTCACAGTGAAATGCTGAATACAACAGGTGTAGTAGACCTCACAGTGAAATGCTGAATACAACAGGTGTAGTAGACCTCACAGTGAAATGCTGAATACAACAGGTGTAGTAGACCTCACAGTGAAATGCTGAATACAACAGGTGTAGTAGACCTCACAGTGAAATGCTGAATACAACTGGTGTAGTAGACCTCACAGTGAAATGCTGAATACAACAGGTGTAGTAGACCTCACAGTGAAATGCTGAATACAACAGGTGTAGTAGACCTCACAGTGAAATGCTGAATACAACAGGTGTAGTAGACCTCACAGTGAAATGCTGAATACAACTGGTGTAGTAGACCTCACAGTGAAATGCTGAATACAACAGGTGTAGTAGACCTCACAGTGAAATGCTGAATACAACAGGTGTAGTACACCTCACAGTGAAATGCTGAATACAACAGGTGTAGTAGACTTTACAGTGAAATGCTGAATACAACAGGTGTAGTAGACTTTACAGTGACATGATGAATACAACAGGTGTAGTACACCTCACAGTGAAATGCTGAATACAACAGGTGTAGTAGACTTTACAGTGAAATGCTGAATACAACAGGTGTAGTAGACTTTACAGTGACATGATGAATACAACAGACTTTACAGTGAAATGCTGAATACAACAGGTGTAGGTAGACCTCACAGTGACATGATGAATACAACAGACTTTACAGTGAAATGCTTATAAGGTAGTAGTTTTGGAATTGTTAGATAGATTACTTGTTGGTTATTACTGCATTGTCGGAACTAGAAGCACAAGCATTTCACTACACTCGCATTAACATCTGCTAACCATGTGTATGTGACAAATAAAATGTCATTTGATTTGATTTTTTGATTTGATTTATTTACGAGCCCATTAACAACAATGCAGAGTTAAAAAGTAAGAAACATTTTTGCTAAATGAAAAAGGAAATAGTAACAGAATAAAATCCCAATAACAAGGATAGATACAAGGAGTGGGTACGAGGTAGTTGAGGTATAATTGAGGTAATATGTACATGTAGGTAGGGGGTTAAAGTGATTAGGCAGTCAGGATAGGTAATAAACAGAGTAGCAGCAGCAGATGTGAAGAGTGTTAAAGTGTGTGAGTGTGTGTGTGTGTGTGTGTGTGTGTGTGTGTGTGTGTGTGTGTGTGTGTGTGTGTGTGTGTGTGTGTGTGTGTGTGTGTGTGTGTGTGTGCGTGTGTGCGTGCGTGTGTGCGTGTGTGTGTGTGTGTGTGGTGTGTGTGTGTGTGTGTGTGTGTGTGTGTGTGTGTGTGTGTGTGTGTGTGTGTGTGTGTGTGTGTGTGTGTGTGTGTGTTGGGTCTAGTTAATGTGAATAGAATCATTGCAAAAAAATTAAGATACAAAAATGAATGATAAAGGGTCAATGTAAATAGTAGCATTTGATTAACTGTTCAGCAGACTTATGACTTTGGGGTAGAAGGTGTTCAGGATCCTTTTGGCCCCAGACTTGGCACTCCGGCACCACTTGCCATGTGGTAGCAGAGAGAACAGTCTATGACTAGGGTGGCTGGAGTCTTTGACAATTTTTCAGGACTGCCTCTGACACCGCCTGGAATAGAAGTCCTGGATGGCGCCTGTAGCGCCTCGGATGCCGAGCTGTTGCCACACCAGGCGGTGATGCAGCCAGTCAAGATGCTCTCAACGGTGCAGCTGTAAAACCTTTTGAGGATCTGAGGCCCTAAAATGCCCATATTTTCAGCATCCTGAGGAGGAAGAAAAAATGTTTGCTAAGGTGGGTTCAAATGACAAATCGTCAAATACTGTACATTAAACAATATTAAACATTAAGACAAGACCACTGAAAATGACTTATCAGAACTTATTACACTTGACAACAACAAAAAATATACATATATAATTATAATTTAAATGGAAGGGACTCTAAATGTGTATGTTCACTACAACAAATATGAATGTTTAAGTAACTTCAGTCGTTATAATTCAGAATACATAAATGCAATAGGTCTGAAACCGTATGGTTTCAATATGGTTATCTAGTTCTAAATACTAAACTGTTTAGTGTTTTATGACCTGTTTGACAGCCTTATTCTAAAATGGATCAAACAAATAATCAATTCAATCATCCCATAACAGCAAAACAAAAACAGTTTGCTATCAATTTTAGCTAATTTATTAAAAATTAAAAACAGAAATACCTTATGTACTCAGACGCTTTGAGTCTGCATCATGTTTCCGTTGATCATCCTTGAGATGTTTCTACAACTTGATTGGAGTCCAACCTGTGGTAAATTCAATTGATTGGACATGATTTGGAAAGGGCACACACCTGTCTATATAAGGTCCCACAGTTGACAGTGCATGTCAGAGCAAAAAACAAAGCCATAAGGTTGAAGAGTTCCGAGACAGGATTGTGTTGAGGCACAGATCTGGAGAAGGGTGTACCAAAAAATGTCTGCAGCATTGAAGGTCCCCAAGAACACAGTGGCCTCCGTCATTCTTAAATGAAAGATGTTTGGAACCACCAATAGAGCTGGCCGCCCGGCAAAACTTCGTAATCGAGGGAGAAGGGCCTTGGTCAGGGAGGTGACCAAGAACCCAATGGTCACTCGAACAGAGCTATAGAGTTCCTCTGTGGAGATAGGAGAACCTTTCAGAAGGACAACCATCTCCGCAGCACTTCACCAATCAGGCCTTTATGGTAGAGTGGCCAGACGGAAGCTACTCCTCAGTAAAAGGCACACGACAGCCCGCTTGGAGTTTAACAAAAGGCACCTAAAGACTCAGACCATGATAAACAAGATTCTCTGGTCTAATGATACTAAGATCAAACTCTTCGGCCTGAATGCCAATCATCACGTCTAGAGGAATCCTGGCATCATCTCTATGGTGAAGCATGGTGGTGTTAGCATCCTGTTGTGGGGATGTTTTTCAGCGGCAGGGACTGGGAGACTGGTCAGAATTGAGGGAAAGTTGAACAGAGCAAAGTACAGAGAGATCCTTGATGAAAACCTGCTCCAGAGCACTCAGGACCTCAGACTGGGGTGAAGGATCACCTTCCAACAGGACAACGAACCTAAGCACACAGCCAAAACAAAGAGTGGCTTCAGGAGGAGTCTCTGAATATCCTTGAGTGGCACAGACAAAGCCCGGACATGAACCCGATTGAACATCTCTGGAGAGACCTGAAAATAGCTGTGCAGGGACGCTCCCTATCCAACCTGACAGAGCTTGAGAAGATCCGCAGAGAAGAATGGGAGAAACTCCCCAAATACAGGTGTGCCAAGCTGGTCGTGTCATACTCAAGAAGACTCAAGGCCTTAATTGCTGCCTACGGTTCTTCAACAAAGTACTGAGTAAAGGGTCTGAATACTTATGTAAATGTGATTTTGCAGTTTTGTATTTTTTTATACATTTGCTCAGATTTCTAAAAAACTGTTTTTGCTTTGACATTATGGGGTATTGTGATGTCATTATGGGGTATTGTGATGTCATTATGGGGGTATTGTGTGTAGATTGATGCGGGAAATCAATTTGAGAATAAGGCTGTTAATTAATTAACAAAATGTGTAATAAGTCAAGAGGTCGGAATACTTTCCGTATGCACTGTATTTACAACCCTTTGACCTTTTTCCACATTTTGTTGTGTTACAACATGAATTTAAAATGTATTCAATTGGAATTTTTTGGTCACTGGCCTACACACAATAGCCCAAAACGTCAAAGTGAAATTATGTTTTTAGAAATGTTTTACTCATTCATTACAAATGAAAATCTCAGTGTCCAACCCCTTTGTTATGGCAAGCCTAAATACGTTAAGTCGTATACATTTGCTTAAGAAGTCACATAATAAGTTGCATAGACTCACTGTATGCAATAATAGTGTTTAATATGATTGTTGAATGACTATCTCATCTCTGTACCCCACACATACAATTATTTATGAGGTCCCTCAGTCCAGCAGTGAATTTCAAATACAGATTGAACCACAAAGACCAATGAGGTTTTCCAATGCCTCGCAAAGAAGGACGCCTATTGGTAGATGTGTAAACAAAACAGAAAGCAGACATTGAGTATTCCTTTGAGCATGGTGAAGTTATTAATTACACTTTGGATGGTGTATCAATACACCCAGTCACTACAAAGATACAGGTGTCCTTCATAACTCAGTTGCCGGAGAGGAAGGAAACCGCTCAGGGATTTCACTATGAGGCCAATAGTGACTATAAAACAGTTTAATGGCTGTGATAGGAGGAAACTGAGGACGTATCAACAACACTGTAGTTACTCCACAATACTAACTTAATTGACAGAGTGAAAAGCAGGAAGCCCGTACAGAATAAAAATATTCCAAAACATGCATCCTGTTTGCAACAAGGCAAAGAAATTGGCAAAGCAATTAACTTTTGGTCCTGAATACAAAGTGTTGTGTTTGGGGCAAATCCAATAGAGCACATTACTGAGTACCATTCTCCATATTTTCAAGCATAGTGGTGGCTGCATCATGTTATGGGTATGCTTGTAATCGTCAAGAACTGGGGAGTTTTTCAGGGTAAAAAAACAATGGAATGGAGCTCAGCACAGGCAAAATCCTAGAGGAACACCTGGTTCCGTCTGCTTTCCACCAGACACTGGGAGATGAATTCACCTTTTTTAGCAGGACAATAACCTAAAACACAAGGCTAAATCTACACTGGTGTTGCTTACCAACAAGACAGTGAATGTTCCTGAGTGGCCGAGTTACAGTTTTGATTAAAATCTGCTTGAAAATCTATGGCAAGACTTGAAAATGGTTGTCTAGCAACGTTCAACAACCAATTTGACAGAGCTTGAAGAATTTTGAAAAGAATAATGGGCAAATACAATCCAGGTGTACAAAGCTCCTCGAGACTTACCCAGAAATACTCACAGCTGTAATCGCTGCAAAAGATGATTCTAACATGTACTGACTCTGGGGTGTGAATACTTATGGAAATGAGACATTACTGGATTTCATTTCCAATACATTTGCAAACATTTCTAAAAATATGTTTTCCCTTTGTCCTTATGGAGTATTGTGTGTAGATGTTGTGAGGAAAACATATACATTTAATCCATTTTGAATTCAGGCTGTAACACAACTAAATGTGGAATAAGTCAAGGGGTGTGAATCATTTTTGAAGGCACTGTACTTTGAGTTGGGTTACTGGAATGGTTCTAGGCAGCGGGTTTCCGCCAAAATAAAATTGTTAGCAGAACTAATGACTTTTTACAGTGCACTAATGCACACACATACACACACACACACACACACACACACACACACATACACTAACGCACACACATACACTAACGCACACACATACACTAATGCACACACACACACACACACTAACGCACACACACACACACACACACACACACACACACACACACACACACACACACTAACGCACACACATACACTAACACACACACACACACACACACACACACACACACACACACACACATACACTAACACACACACACACACACACACACACACACACACATACACTAACGCACACACACACACACACACACACACACACACACACACACACACACACACACACACACACACACATAAACACACACAGAGGTACTGGGGGTTGTGTCGTTTTCTGATTACTGCAATCACTCAGGTCATTATAAAAACTGCTACTAATAGCCTACACTTCCGCCAGTTTTCACAACACTATTACACCGTAAGGCATATTCATTTTCACACAACCCTTGACAACCCTTATCTGACTTTCAACAAAGGAACCGAACTTCTTTTCACTTCATGGTGTTTATTTTAAGCCTAATGGTTGAGAAAAACATTTGAATAAGAAAGAAGAGTTGTTGTTTTTTTACTTGAGAAAAGCAACAGGGAACTTTTCCATCCATCTATCTAAGGTCATGTCAATGTGAGCTGTGTTTGTGTCTTTGTCTTTGACATCCAGACAAACAGAGGTCTCATAATGGAGCCTCGTGGGATTGTCAGTCACTAATTAGTAATAAAGATGATTACATCTTTCAATCAGCAGAAAGAAGAACACTCATAGCTCATTCCATAGTTCTAGCCTCTAGTTCTAAGAGTTCTAATATTTAATTCTATAGTTCTAGCCTCTAGTTCTAGAGTTCTAATATTTAATTCTATAGTTATAGTCTCTAGTTCTAGAGTTCTAATATGTCATTCTATAGTTCTAGTCTCCAGTTCTAGAGTTCTAATACTTAATTATATACAGTAGTTATAGGCCTCTTGATCTGCCAGCTGTATGGCTGGCTGCACACAACTACTCTGTTGTGTGCATAAGTTAACCTACATAAAAGTACATGTAAAATGGGATATGAAAATAAGGAATCCAGACATTAAATACTTTAGTATATTAAATTATTATAATAAATATCAACAGCATAATATAATCATAACAATACATCTCTCTCTTGATTTCCCTTGAGATATGGTGGCTACTGAACAAAGCTGATCATTCTGTGCACCTACATGCATTCTACCATCTGGTATTTTATTTGTCCCTATAAATTTCCAATTTCCATGGCAACGCCAAGGAGGCAGGTAGCAGGAAAGTGTATAAATGTTTTCCCCTGAATAAAACCACTCACAGGGTTCATAAGGCTACAACTGAACTGAGGGCATTTGGACAGAACAGCGCAATATACTTAGAGAGCTGGGGACATTGAGGTTTCTGCATTATGATGTATTTACATGGCACTACAACAGTGTATGGTAGCCATGATAGCTCCGCATTACATAACATGGGGAATATTTAAACAATGCTGTGAATGTCTAGAATTAGAAAATGTTCTTAATGTTGTTCCAACTCTCTGGATATATGGCTCTGGAACAGACTATAATAAATTGTCCCAACTTTCTAAATATATGGCTCAGGAACAGAATATAATAAATTGTCCCAACTTTCTAAATATATGGCTCAGGAACAGAATATAATAAATTGTCCCAACTTTCTAAATATATGGCTCAGGGACAAACTATAATAAATTGTCCCAACTTTCTAAATATATGGCTCAGGAACAGACTATAATAATTAGTCCCAACATTCTAAATATATGGCTCAGGAACAGAATATAATAAATTGGCCCAACTTTCTAAATATTTGGCTCAGGAACAGACTATAATAAATTGGCCCAACTTTCTAAATATATGGCTCAGGAACAGACTATAATAAATTGGCCCAACTTTCTAAATATATGGCTCTGGAACAGACTATAATAATTGGCCCAACCTTCTAAATATATGGCTCTGGAACAGGCTATAATAATTGTCCCAACTCTTTAAATATATGGCGCAGGAACAGAATATAATAAATTGTCCCAGCTTTCTAAATATATGGCTCAGGGACAGACTATAATAAATTGGCCCAACTTTCTAAATATTTGGCTCAGGAACAGACTATAATAAATTGGCCCAACTTTCTAAATATATGGCTCAGGAACAGACTATAATAAATTGGCCCAACTTTCTAAATATATGGCTCTGGAACAGACTATAATAATTGGCCCAACCTTCTAAATATATGGCTCTGGAACAGGCTATAATAATTGTTCCAACTCTTTAAATATATGGCACAGGAACAGAATATAATAAATTGTCCCAGCTTTCTAAATATATGGCTCAGGAACAGAATATAATAAATTGGCCCAACTTTCTAAATATATGGCTCAGGAACAGACTATAATAATTAGTCCCAACATTCTAAATATATGCCTCAGGAACAGACTATAATAAATTGTCCCAACTCTCTAAATATATGGCTCTGGAACAGACTATAATAAATTGTCCCAACTCTCAAAATATATGGCTCTGGAACAGACTATAATAATTGTCCCAACTTTCTAAATATATGGCTCAGGGACAGACTATAATAAATTGGCCCAACTTTCTAAATATATGGCTCTGGAACAGACTATAATAATTGGCCCAACGTTCTAAATATATGGCTCTGGAACAGGCTATAATAATTGTTCCAACTCTTTAAATATATGGCGCAGGAACAGAATATAATAAATTGTCCCAGCTTTCTAAATATATGGCTCCGGAACAGACTATAATTAATTCGCCCAACTTTCTAAATATATGGCTCAGGAACAGACTATAATAATTAGTCCCAACATTCTAAATATATGCCTCAGGAACAGACTATAATAAATTGTCCCAACTCTCTAAATATATGGCTCTGGAACAGACTATAATAAATTTTCCCAACTCTCTAAATATATGGCTCTGGAACAGACTATAATAAATTTTCCCAACTCTCTAAATATATGGCTCTGGAACAGACTATAATAAATTTTCCCAACTCTCTAAATATATGGCTCTGGAACAGACTATAATAAATTGTCCCAACTCTCTAAATATATGGCTCTGGAACAGACTATAATAAATTGTCCCAACTCTCTAAATATATGGCTCTGGAACAGACTATAATAAATTGTCCCAACTTTCTGAATATATGGCTCCGGAACAGACTATAATAAATTGTCCCAACTCTCAAAATATATGGCTCAGGAAAAGACTATAATAAATTGTCCCAACTCTCAAAATATATGGCTCAGGAAAATACTTTAATAAATCTACTACTAAATAATCTTCAAATCTATAATCTATTGTAAATTAGGCATTCTATACAATACAATACTACTTTACTATACAATACCATACTACTTTACTTTACAATACAATACTACTTTACTATACAATACCCGACTACTTTACTTTACAATACCATACTACTTTACTATACAATACCATACTACTTTACTATACAATACAATACTACTTTACTATACAATACCATACTACTTTACTACACAATACTACTCTACTATACAATACAATACTACTTTACTATACAATACAATACTACTCTACTTTACAATACAATGCTACTTTACTATACAATGCAATACTACTTTACTATACAATACCATACTACTTTACTATACAATACTACTTTACTATACAATACCATATTACTTTACTATACTTTACTATACAAGCAAGGCAGTTAACCCACTGTTCCCCGCGCGCCGAAGATGTGAATGTCGATTTAGACATTCTTCCACACCTCTCTGATTCAGAGGGGTTGGGTTAAATGCGGACGACACATTTCAGTAGAATGCATTCAGTTTTAAAACTGACTAAGTATACACCTTTCTCCTTTCCCCTTTATAATATAATATACTGTACTATACTGTACTATAATGTAATGTACTATACTACTATACTGTACTATGCAATATTATACTATACCAGACTTTATTGCACTATACTATACAAATGTAATGTAATACAAATGTAATACTATGCTATGGTATAATATACTAAAATGTGCTATGCTATAATATACTACAGCGTGCCATACTATTCTGTACTATACTATACTATACTATGATATACTATACTGTACTACACTATACTTAAGCAATAAGGCACGGGGGGGGGTATATGGTCAATATACCACAGCTAAGGAATGTTCTTAAGCACGACGCAATGAGGAGTGCCTGGATACAGCCCTTGGCCGTGGTATATTGTCCATATACCACAAACCCTTATAGGTGCCTTATTGCTATTATAAAAGGGTTACCAATGTAATTAGAGCTGTTTTGTCATACCTGTGGTATAAGGTCTGATATACCATGGCTGTCAGCCAATCAGCATTCAGGGCTCACACCACCCAGTCAATAATATAATATAATCAACTATACTATACTAAATATACTATAGATTAATGACCCATTCCAACAGTACAAATAAGATTACTTAGAATTACTAAAAGAGAGCTGGTTTGCATTCCACTCATGCTTCAAGCAGAACAGAAACAACTGTATCAATTTAACATCAAAATCCTGGCAATCATGTTGCCTTGGCGGATTTTTCTATCCCTATTTCAATGCTCGTATCATCAATGTGTCTGAAACTATGTAATTGACTATGTAATTGTACCCTGAAAAAAAGATTCAAGTCCCAATTACCGAGAATATGAATAGTTTGCCCCTACATTTTGTTCACAGTTTATGCGCCTATCTGCCGATAATGAGGCTGTCTATTGTAAAAAGGTGATGAAAATGACGCAAATCTAACACCTCTCAATTGCTCGGGGCTTGAAGAATTAGCAGGTGTAAATCACAACGCATAAAGGTGATATGAATTAATTTTCCAGCTGGTAAAACACAGAACCGAAGGCCCAGCAGAGGCCCTTCAAGCAACGTTTCATCAATCTACATTAATACAAGCTGAATATCAAACACAACAATGGTGACATAGAATATAATAAAACGTAGAATGAAATTAGGGACAGTTTGAGTATGAAGAACAACGGCTCTAAATGATTGACCACTCAGGGACTATGCTCCATATATCACTGATTAATACTATGGCTCACGCTAGACTTGTCTCTATTCCCCAAAGAAAGCCGTTTTAGTAAGGAGGAAATGTCATGTTAGTAATAATAGCAGGGACGGGTTTTGACCTGTTGTTGGGTTGATCATGTCCGTTTGGCCCGACACATGTCTTGCTGTGATTGTCTATTTCTCAGCCGTTACTCGTCTGTGTGTGTCGGCATAACGGAACAGTGAAGTTGTTTTCCCATAGCAGCATATCCTCATCTCATGCATGGCAAAAATTGGAATAAAAATATGCGTTTGATTCTGAGTCTGACATAGGCCTACCTTTTTGGAAACTCTTTCGGCTGAATTTAGGTTTGTCATTCTCTATTTTTGCTGTTGTAAGTGTTGCATATGTCCTTCGGTGTGTCCGGAAAGAAAAACATCTCTGGCACAACAATATTTCTGGTGAAAGATGTCCTTTGAAGAGCACGAGACGGAACAGAGTGTGTATTGACACCGAGTTATGTTAAACTTGCTTCACATATCGCTTTGAACGTGTCGTCGTATTTGGCCCTGCACTCATCGCAACCTATCCAGTGTCTCGTTGAGTTACAGATTATAGACCTACAGGCACAAATCCAGACGGAGAATACATTGAAAAAGGATTGGCCCTAACTTAATAGGCTTACTGCCGTCTAAAGAACCTCCTTATGTTTAATGTTTTCGTCAAAAGGTGTATTAATAATCTAGGCTAATTGTCAATAACCCTATTATAGCCAATGTATAATTTAGGATAGGCCTAATAATAAAGGCTATCTGCAGACTGAATATAGATGAGTAAAACACAGACCATTTGGGTTTCTTATGGATAACACGTTTAACAACACAAGATAAAGCGTTATAAACTAGAACCATGCCTCTGTATATAGGCTAGACTAGGCTTTCTGTACTTTTTTATTTAAAAAAAAATAAAAAATGTATACATGTCACAAAAATATGCTGAGCTTAGACTATTCAACCGCAGTTCGTAAAAAGATTAACAGCTGTTCTACAAAGGTGTAGACCAAATAACAAATACCAAATCGTCGTGAATCAATTAACTTTTTCAAGTTCTGTGTGGTTGTCATTTAACCGATACGCGTTTTTATAGTTTCACGTGTCGACAATTATAGATGTTGAAAATAGGTCATAAAATTAACGCTTAGACATCCTTGCACATAACATATCAGTAGTATTGTACAAATAATGTTATGTTGATGTTTTTTATTTTCCAAAGTCATCTGACCACACACAGAAAGTACAAAAAACGTTCACTCTCGGGGCATAGGTTCAAAGAAAATCAAAGTGTAGGCCTACTTATAGTGCGTTATTTCTAACATCTATTTAAAACAAATAAAAATATATATATATATTCCACTACGAAGTGCTACATAACATGATATCACAGGAATTGTAATGGTTGCTGAAATAAATGTAGTATTGAGGTACATTTGTTTTTCCATGTCATTCTTGTGGACAAGTTGTAATGTGCCTGCGCTGTACATTCTACATGGTCTCAGTAGAATGGATCAAATATTTGTCAAAGGGCAAAAACAAACTTGCAATGAATTTAAAGAGTAACAAACTAGGCAAAAACTGCCTTTTTAAACAAACAGAGGAAACAAAACAAGGACAAAATATGCATAGAATAACATTTTTAGATGTACATAAATACTTACAATTTAAATTGTCCAAACTATTCCAATGTGAGATTCCAAAACATATCTCAGGGTAATGTGGCATCTGATGTATTGTCTGTAGTGGTGGTTACCTACTTTTCAGTGGGACTGGTGTAAAGACTATAATTAAGACAAACAAAATCCTAAACAGATTCAGCAGGTTCTAGGTGGTTCCTCTATAGCTATCATACCAATGGCTTATTTTTGACCTCAAACATATTGTGCATATTTAGCATTGTACAATTACACAACAAACTGAAAACGCTAAAACAATGACAATGTTTTGTTAAATGTGAGTGAAGGACAATCTCAAGTTCAGGTAGACAATAGAGTAACCAACTGTATTGAATGGATTCCTCTCAGTCAAACCGTCTCTCTTCAGTCATTTGTGCTGCTACGGCAAGCAACATAGACCAAAATGCAGATGTCCACCACGTTTACAGCAGGCAGAGCTGTGTAATAAAAATGATGAACTTGGCCTTCTCCTGTCCAACTTAAAGCAGTGATCGTTTTCATTGAAAGGTCAAACCAGGTGTTCAGAGGAGCACACAGACTGCCGACACAGTCAGTCAGCAGTCAGTCAGTCAGTCTGCATTCATGACAAATGATTTATGACGGTTTAATCAAGGTGACAACGACGACGTACGTCAGTCCTCTGAGATGACATCGATGTCCTCAGGGCCACTGCCCTGCTGCGTAGCCACCCTCCAGCGGCTGACGTGCTGGCTTCCTTTCCTCTTCTGCTGTGACTCAGGTGACTCTTCCTCCAGCTTCTGTCTCTTGTGCTTCGTCCTCCTGTTCTGGAACCAAACCTTTACCTGGGAGAGAAAGGAGAGACGTCAAGTTTAGTCCTGGAAGAAACATTGGCAAAATATATAGTATCAATGTGCTTTTTGTAAAAACTACTACTACTTGTTCTTCCACGTCCATGAAACACCATGAGACAGCTGAAGCAAGCACACACATTTTCTTCAGTAAATGTACCTTTACTAGTTATAAAAGTGTCTGCGTGTGTCTCCCCTATGATTTTTAAGCGAAGCTTTTTTCAAAGTGTCCTAGCAACAATGACAACACAATATTTCACATGGTGTAAAACTGTTATTGCTTCCATATTGTCTCTATAGCACTGGCAAACATTGCCTTTACCTAAGGCTTCACATACTCTCGTTCTTTACAGCTGTTTGCAAATAGCAACATATTTCTATCTCATGTTTCAGGCATTGTCTGGTTGTCATTTTTATATCACATTTACAAGCTTGATTCAATTATTGGTCTAATTCCTTTGAAATTAAAAGTTCAGCACATCGCAATACTGTATTCCCAATGTATAATATATTGCATGAGAGGATTGCGAAAAGCCTAAATTGCTGTTTATCAGCAGCGTGTTTCTGATGTTGATTATGGAAATGAAGTCATAAATAATCATTGTGAAATCTACTACATAATTTATTGACATCACCTTGCCCATCCCGATAGCTACCGTAGGACAAACAACCTGTGGTTAAGAAACCTGGTTTTGCTATACGTTGGTTGAGGGGGTGTTGTGGAGTTCTGACTACGAGTCTACTCATATCTCATGTTTCAGCGCTCTGGAATGCAGCCATGCCTTAAACGCTTTGCACGGTAAATCCGCGTTCTGCAGTGGCCATACAGCATTTACTATGATACGGCCTCTAAAGTCAGGGCATGTATACTTCTTGCACTTCGCTGAGCAGAGCTGTTGTCAAGGAAGTTGTCAAGGAAGTGAGTTTATGTTCATACTGGACCTACCGTCAACCAATCATGTCAATGCGGAGCTATACCGAGCTATACGAAGGAGCATAACGATGCGGTACAGAGATCGATTTGGCCTCCGCAAGCCTCCCAATTGTGTCACACCCTCCATCCGGAGCCTCCGAACACATTTTCGGATCAAGCACAAATGGGCTTTTAGGCCCTAGGGGTTTAGGGTGCGTTCAACATCGCTGAGTCCCCCCATCACACACCTGTGTCTCCGTGAGGCAGAGGCCGCTGGCGAGCTGCTTCCGTTCTGCTCCCACCACATAGTGGTTCTTCTCAAAGGCCCTCTCCAGCCTGAGGAGCTGTGAGGGGGAGAAGGCTGTCCGGATGCGCTTCGGCTTGCGGGAAAAAGGCCCATGAAGGAGCAGGTTCTCTGGGCTGCTGTCCTCATCTGGAGAGAGGAGAAGAAGGAGAGAAAGTGAAGGGTTAGACTTAGGGTTGACAGACAGGAATGACACCGTAACAGCTCTTGTTGTATGTGTAAAGAGACCGGTAAAAGAGAGAAACTATAGTATACTAACTATAGTATACTAACTATAGTATACTAAATATAGTATACTAACTATAGTATACTAACTATAGTATACTAACTATAGTATACTAACTGCTGTATACTAACTATAGTATACTAACTATAGTATACTAAATATAGTATACTAAATGCTGTATACTAACTGCTGTATACTAACTATAGTATACTAACTATAGTATATTAACTGCTGTATACTAACTATAGTATACTAAGTATAGTATACTAACTGCTGTATACTAACTATAGTATACTAACTATAGTATACTAACTGCTGTATACTAACTATAGTATACTAACTATAGTATACTAACTATAGTATACTAACTATAGTATACTAACTGCTGTATACTAACTATAGTATACTAACTATAGTATACTAACTGCTGTATACTAACTATAGTATACTAACTATAGTATACTAACTGCTGTATACTAACTATAGTATACTAACTATAGTATACTAACTGCTGTATACTAACTATAGTATACTAACTATAGTATACTAACTATAGTATACTAACTGCTGTATACTAACTATAGTATACTAACTGCTGTATACTAACTATAGTATACTAACTATAGTATACTAACTATAGTATACTAACTGCTGTATACTAACTATAGTATACTAACTGCTGTATACTAACTATAGTATAATAACTATAGTATACTAACTAGCAAACTGATACTAATGGTTTGTTTGTAGAATTTGGTGTTGTTTGTGATTAATAGCTTGTCTAATTACACCTCAAAAGGAGGAGAAAGAACTGAATTAGCAGGACATCAGTATTGCATGTTGCTAAGCAGGACATCAGTATTGCATGTTGCTAAGCAGGACATCAGTATTGCATGTTGCTAAGCAGGACATCAGTATTGCATGCTGCTAAGCAGGGCATCAGTATTGCATGTTGCTAAGCAGGGCATCAGTATTGCATGTTGCTAAGCAGGACATCAGTATTGCATGCTGCTAAGCAGGGCATCAGTATTGCATGTTGCTAAGCAGGGCAACAGTATTGCATGCTGCTAAGCAGGGCATCAGTATTGCATGCTGCTAAGCAGGGCATCAGTATTGCATGTTGCTAAGCAGGACATCAGTATTGCATGTTGCTAAGCAGGACATCAGTATTGCATGTTGCTAAGCAGGACATCAGTATTGCATGTTGCTAAGCAGGGCATCAGTATTGCATGTTGCTAAGCAGGACATCAGTATTGCATGTTGCTAAGCAGGGCATCAGTATTGCATGTTGCTAAGCAGGACATCAGTATTGCATGTTGCTAAGCAGGGCATCAGTATTGCATGTTGCTAAGCAGGACATCAGTATTGCATGTTGCTAAGCAGGGCATCAGTATTGCATGTTGCTAAGCAGGACATCAGTATTGCATGTTGCTAAGCAGGGCATCAGTATTGCATGCTGCTAAGCAGGACATCAGTATTGATATGTATTGCATGTTGCTAAGCAGGACATCAGTATTGCATGTTGCTAAGCAGGACATCAGTATTGCATGTTGCTAAGCAGGACATCAGTATTGCATGTTGCTAAGCAGGGCATCAGTATTGCATGCTGCTAAGCAGGACATCAGTATTGATATGTATTGCATGTTGCTAAGCAGGACATCAGTATTGCATGCTGCTAAGCAGGACATCAGTATTGATAAGTATTGCATGTTGCTAAGCAGGACATCAGTATTGCATGTTGCTAAGCAGGACATCAGTGTTGCATGCTGCTAAGCAGGACATCAGTGTTGCATGCTGCTAAGCAGGACATCAGTGTTGCATGCTGCTAAGCAGGACATCAGTGTTGCATGCTGCTAAGCAGGACATCAGTGTTGCATGCTGCTAAGCAGGACATCAGTGTTGCATGCTGCTAAGCAGGACATCAGTGTTGCATGCTGCTAAGCAGGACATCAGTATTGCATGCTGCTAAGCAGGACATCAAGCAGGACATCAGTGTTGCATAAGCAGGACATCAGTGTTGCATGCTATTGACATCATGTTGCATGCTGCTAAGCAGGACATCAGTGTTGCATGCTGCTAAGCAGGACATCAGTGTTGCATGCTGCTAAGCAGGACATCAGTGTTGCATGCTGCTAAGCAGGATATCAGTGTTGATATGTATTGCATGCTGCTAAGCAGGATATCAGTGTTGAAACACATTGCATGCTGCTCTCTAGGCCAGTATCAGCCATATCAATGTGCCCCGATGGGCATCTTCACTTGACTCATCATTCATGACACTTTCCCCTAACGTGAGTAATTGATTCATGGACAGGTAAACGCTACTAATGTTTGGTTGTGACATTATCCCTCCATTTCACAATGCTACCACACCTCATTCCACATGCTTGTTCTAGTATGTAGACAGATTTATCGTTAAGGAGATGATATACTGTATGCATTACACATAAGGTTTGAATGTCATCACAGTTAGGAAATAGTAGTGCTGAATTTCATCACAGTTAGGAAATAGTAGAGTTGAATGATTGACATGTTGGTTCAGCCAACATGGACGACATCCATCTCCAGGAACTTTCAACAACGAGCCTATTGGTTCCTCACACACACACACACACACACACACACACACACACACACACACACACACACACACACACACACACACACACACAGAGAGAGAGAGAGAGAGAAGAACATTTGAAAGAAAAAAAAACTCTGATATATCAAGGTCATGACCAATGTTCCCTCTAATAATAAAGGTGTCTGCATTCTTCCCAGCTGAAACAGGTCGGTAGAGTTCGTGCACATATTATGACGACATTTTGTTTGTTTTGGACTTCGGTGAGGGTTTTTTCGGTTGTTCGGGAACACACATTTTTTTTCTGGAAGCAAGCCGAAGTTTGGAGCCGAAGTCTACGCCTCTTCGTCGGTGATTGGTCAACATCTTAGTTAGATGTAAAATTGCAAGACTAAACGTCAAAATTAATTACACATTTCTTGAGTTATCTTAGATTAATTCTGACTATTTTGAGGAAGTGTATACTGGCTATGGCGTCTCAAAAGGGACAAACAGTACCATTGCTGCTTATTTTCTCATTTTTCAAGCGACGGTCTTTTAAGGGAGTTTGTGAGCACACCCGTTCAGTTCGGCTAGCCGAGTTCAGCTAAACTGAGGCCTTCAGCTGCGCTCGTGCGCACCCCTGGGACTACCGCACAGTGAGACGCACTAGATTTAACTTCACTCAACTTTCTAGTATTCCAACTTAGTTAAACACTATCAGGCACGAGTCAGGCCCCGTACTCTACACAGACCAGACCAGTGTGGCATAACCAATCAGAGCTGCAGTAGGCCTATATGTAAATAGACCATTGCCATATATGGATCTGTGCCATTCACTTTGAACTGGACTGTGTTAACAGGATGAGCGGTCATGAGTAGATGCGCTTGTTTTGAGATCAAAGCGAGAGCTGCATGTAGCCAAATGTGCACATTTGTTCATATCCTTGCTAGTTAGTGAGTTATTAGCCCAGTTATATATCATTAGTAGTCAGCAATGGGGGAGTGATTTCTTCCTACAAGAGAAGAAAAGCTGTACATCTTTGAAAAGCGAGTCAGGTAAAAGCTTTTGTTTTGTCTTTAATTAAGGGGCCATGTTGTATTTTGAGACATGCTTGAATAAGCTAAGTAGCCAATAGGCAGAGGGTAGAATCATTTGTCTGATTCTCTGTAATTATGATCTAAGTAGCCAATAGGCAGAGGGTAGAATCATTTGTCTGATTCTCTGTAATTATGATCTAAGTAGCCAATAGGCAGAGGGTAGAATCATTTGTCTGATTCTCTGTAATTATGATCTAAGTAGCCAATAGGCAGAGGGTAGAATCATTTGTCTGATTCTCTGTAATTATGATCTAAGTAGCCAATAGGCAGAGGGTAGAATCATTTGTCTGATTCTCTGTAATTATGATCTAAGTAGCCAATAGGCAGAGGGTAGAATCATTTGTCTGATTCTCTGTAATTATGGTCTAAGTAGCCAATAGGCAGAGGGTAGAATCATTTGTCTGATTCTCTGTAATTATGGTCTAAATAGCCAATAGGCAGAGGGTAGAATCATTTGTCTGATTCTCTGTAATTATGGTCTAAATAGCCAATAGGCAGAGGGTAGAATCATGTGTCTGATTCTCTGTAATTATGGTATGGGAATAATAAAGATCTTTAATTTTGTAAAGTGGTTTCCTGCATGGACACCACAACATGTTCGGTCACCTCCTTGTCTGAAGGACAAGTGGATAAACAGGGTAATGTCTATTTATTTACTTTTACTCACGGAATGTAGTCCTATATTGAACAACATACAATTTCTCAATTGTTGTTGATGGTAGGCTACTCTGTTAAGCCTACATTATGATCAAATAGCCACAGTAGAATACTTTTTGAAACAGTAACTTAAAGTGGGTACAGCCTCAGCAAACGTGTGCTGGAAGTTGCACAGAATTTTCACACAGTTCAAGTTTGCACTCGGCAAACCTGAAATTTGCTCAAGTGCCTCATTTTTTATAAGCATATGTTGATTGTGAGAGAAATGTATGTTTGCTATTCAGATCAAAGTGTTTCAAAAATAAGAAACTTTAAATAGGACATTGCATAGGTGTGCCAACATAACAAAGACATGAATCACATTTTAATAGTACTGTAATTTAAAGTGAGTTATTCCATAAATCTTTGAATACTTTTCTTAGGCTAGACTCAATAAAAACCTCTAGAAGTATTTTTATTTTATTTAACCAGGTAAGTCAGTTAAGAACAAATTCTTATTTACAATGACAGCCTACACCGGCCAAACCGGGCCAACTGTGAGACCCTATGAGACTCCCAATCACGGCCAGTTGTGATACAGCCTGGATTTGAACCAGGGTGTCTGTAGTGATGCCTCTAGCACTGACATACAGTGCCTTAGACTGCTGCGCCACTTGGGAGCCCCAAGTATACTAAACAAAAATATAAACGCAACATGTAAAGTGTTCCCATGTTTCATGGGCTGAAATGAAAGATCTCAGATACGTTCCAAATGCACAAAAGAAAAATTGTGCACAAGTTTGTTTACATCCCTGTTAGTGAGTATTTCCCCTTTACCAAGATAATCCATCCACCTGACAGGTGTGTCATATCAAGAAGCTGATTAAACAGAATGATCATTACACAGTGCTGGGGACAATAAAAGGTCACTTTAAAATGTGCAATTTTCTCATACAAAACAATGCCACGGATGTCTCGAGTTTTGAGGGAGAATTGGAATGCTGACTGCAAGAAAGACCATCAGAGCTGTAACCAGAAAACTGAATGTTAATTTCTCTACCAAAAGCTGCCACCAATGTCGTTTTAGAAAATTTGGCAGTATGTCCAACTGCCCTCACAACCGCAGACCACATGTAACCAAGCCAGCCCAGGACCTCAAGATCCACAGACCACATGTAACCAAGCCAGCCCAGGACCTCCACAACCACAGACCACATGTAACCAAGCCAGCCCAGGACCTCCACATTCACAGACCACATGTAACCAAGCCAGCCCAGGACCTCAACATCCACAGACCACATGTAACCAAGCCAGCCCAGGACCTCAACATCCACAGACCACATGTAACCAAGCCAGCCCAGGACCTCAACATCCACAGACCACATGTAACCAAGCCAGCCCAGGACCTCCACATCCCACAGACCAGCCCATGTACATCCACAGACCCATGTAACCCAGGACCTCCACATCCACAGACCACATGTAACCACGCCAGCCCAGGACCTCCACATCCACAGACCACCTGTAACCAAGCCAGCCCAGGACCTCCACATCCACAGACCACATGTAACCAAGCCAGCCCAGGACCTCCACATCCACAGACCACATGTAACCAAGCCAGCCCAGGACCTCCACATCCACAGACCACGTGTAACCACACCAGCCCAGGACCTCCACATCCGGCTTCTTCCCCTGCAGGATCATCTGAGACCAGCCACCTGGACAGCTGATGAAACTGTTTTGTTTGCACAACCAAAGAATTTCTGCACGAACTTTCAGAAACAATCTTCATGCTCGTCGTCCTCACCGGGGTCTTGACCTGACTGGAGTTTGGCGTCGTAACCGATGTAAGTGGGCAAATGCTCACCTTCGATGGCCGCTGGCACGCTGGAGAAGTGTGCTCTTCACGGACGAATCCCGGTTTCAACTGTACCGGGCAGATGGCAGACAGTGTGTGTGGCGTTGTGTGGGCAAGTGGTTTGATGATGTCAACGTTGTTAACAAAGTGCCCCATGGTAGCGGTGGGGTAATGGTATGGGCAGGCGTAAGCTACGGACAATGCACACAATTGCATTTTATTGATGGCAATTTAAATCCATAGAGATACCTTGATGAGATCTTGAGGCCTATTGTCGTGCCATTCATCTGCCACCATCACCTCATGTTTCAGATTGATAATGCACGGCCCCATGTCTCAATGATCAGTACATAATTTCTGGAAGCTGAACATGTCCCAGTTCTTCCATGGCCTGCATACTCACCAGACATGTCTCAGTTCTTCCATGGCCTGCATACTCACCAGACATGTCCCAGTTCTTCCATGGCCTGCATACTCACCAGACATGTCCCAGTTCTTCCATGGCCTGCCTACTCACCAGACATGTCCCAGTTCTTCCATGGCCTGCCTACTCACCAGACATGTCCCAGTTCTTCCATGGCCTGCCTACTCACCAGACATGTCCCAGTTCTTCCATGGCCTGCCTACTCACCAGACATGTCCCAGTTCTTCCATGGCCTGCCTACTCACCAGACATGTCCCAGCCTACTCACCAGACATGTCCCAGTTCTTCCATGGCCTGCCTACTCACCAGACATGTCCCAGTTCTTCCATGGCCTGCCTACTCACCAGACATGTCCCAGTTCTTCCATGGCCTGCCTACTCACCAGACATGTCCCAGTTCTTCCACGGCCTGCCTACTCACCAGACATGTCCCAGTTCTTCCACGGCCTGCCTACTCACCAGACATGTCCCAGTTCTTCCACGGCCTGCCTACTCACCAGACATGTCCCAGTTCTTCCACGGCCTGCATACTCACCAGACATGTCCCAGTTCTTCCACGGCCTGCATACTCACCAGACATGTCCCAGTTCTTCCATGGCCTGCAGACTCACCAGACATGTCACCCATTGAACATGTTTGGGATGCTCTGGATCGACATGTACAACAGCATGTTCCAGTTCCCACAAATATCCAGCAACTTAGCAGAGCCATTGAAGTGGGAGAACATTGAAGTGGCACAATGAACAGCCTGATCAACTGTATGCGAAGGAGATGTGTCGTGCTGCATGCATCATATGGTGGTCACATCAGACACTGACTGATTTTCTGATCCACGCCCCTACCTTTTTTTAAGGTATCTGTGACCAACAGATGCATATACTCTACCGTTTCACAACACTAAAAGTTTTAGAACAGCTACTGTAGAATAATAGTGAAGACATCAAAACTATGAAATAACACATATGGAATCATATAGTAACCAAAAAGGTGTTAAACAAATAAAAATATATTTGAGATTCTTCAAATAGCCCCCCTTTACCTTGATGACAGCTTTGCACACTCTCAGCATTCTCTCAACCAGCTACATGAGGTAGTCACCTAGAATGCATTTCAATAAACAGGTGTGCCTTCTTAAAAGTTGTGGAATTTCTTTCCTTCTTAATGCATTTGAGCCAATAAGTTGCGTTGTGACAAGGTAGGGGTGGTATACAGAAGATAGCTCTATTTGGTAAAAGACCAAGTCCATATTATGGCAAGAACAGCTCAAATAAGCTAAGAGAATGACAGTTCATCATTACCTTAGGGCATGAAGGTCAGACAATACATAATATTTCAAGAACTTTGAAAGTTTCTTCAAGTGCAGTCACAAAAACTATCAAGCGCTATGATGACACTCGCTCTCATGAGGACCCTCACAGGAATGGAAGACTCAGAGTTACCTCTGCTGCAGAGGATAAGTTCATTAGAGTTACCATCCTCAGAATTTGCAGCCCAAATAAATGCTTCACAGAGTTCAAGTAACAGACACATCTCAACATCAACTGTTCAGAGGAGACTGTGTGAATCAGGACTTCATGGTCGAATTGCTTCAAAGAAACCCCTACTAAAGGACACCAATAAGAAGAAGAGACTTTCTTAGGCCAAGAAACACGAACAATGGACGTTAGACCGGTGGAAATTTGGCCTTTGGTCTGGAGTCCAAGTTGGAGATTTTTGGATCCCGCCTCTGTGTCTTTGTGAGACACGGTGTGGGTGAACGGATGATCTCCGCATGTGTGGTTCCCATCATGAAGCATGGAGGAGGAGGTGTTATGGTGTGGGGTGCTTTGCTGGTGAAACTGTCTGTGATGTATTTAGAATTTAAGGCACACTTAACTACCATGGCTACCACAGCATTCTGCAGTGAAACACAATCCCATCTGGTTTGGGTTTAGTGGGACTATAGTTTGTTTTTCAACAGGACAATGACCCAACAATCATCCAATCATAATGGCTATTTTACCAAAAAGGAGAGTGATGGAGTGATGCATCAGATGATCTGGTCTCCACAACCTCAACAAAATTGAGATGGTTTGGGATGAGTCGGACCGCAGAGTGAAGGAAAAGCAGCCAATAAGTGCTCAGTATATGTGGGAACTCCTTCAAGACTGTTGGAAAAGCATTCCAAGTGAAGCCGGTTGAGAGAATGCCAAGAGTGTCCAAAGCTGTCATCAAGGGAAAAGGTGGCTACTTTGAAGAATCTCAAATCTAAAACATATTTTGATTTGTTTAACACTTTTTGGTTACTACATGATTCCATATGTGTTATTTCATAGTTGTGATGTCTTCACTATTATTCTACAATGTAGAAAATAGTACAAATAAAGGAAAACCCTTGAATGAGTAGGTGTTCTAAAACTTTTGACCGGTAGTGTATGTATTCCCAGTCATGTGAAATCCATAGATTAGGTCCTAATGAATTTAATTAAATTGACAGATTTCCTTATATGAACTGTAACTCAGTCAAATCTTTGAAATTGTTGCATGTTGCATGTATAATTGTGTTCAGTGTAGATCATCTAGTTTCAATACTGATTCCCACTTCATTCAGAACTAGAGGAGTATCCTACCACTGTGGATGGCAGGTTCATTCAGAACTAGAGGATTATATTACCACTGTAGATGGCAGGTTGATTCAGAAATAGAGGATTATATTAGCACTGTAGATGGCAGGTTGATTCAGAACTAGAGGATTATATTAGCACTGTAGATGGCCCGTTCAGTGACTTTTCTCCTCTCTATATTGTGACATTATGATAATTTGTAAACAGTACCAGTCAAAAGCTTCGACACACCTACTCATTCAAGGGTTTTTCTTTATTTTTACTATTTTCTACATTGTAGAATAATAGTGAAGACATCACAACTATGAAATAACACATATGGAATCATGTAGTAACCAAAAAAAGTGTTAAACAAATCAAAATATAGTTTATATTTGAGATTCTTCAAAGTAGCCACCCTTTGCCTTAATGACAGCTTTGCACACACTACAATATTATAGGAATTATGTCATGCTAATATAAACCTAGTTCGAAACTGACCTGGCTCTCTACTACAGATTGTTAAATGAGTTCAATGAAAGCACTGTTTATTTGGAAACAACAATGTATTTCTGGCCTAGCATAACAAATCACATCTGCTTATGGTCAACTTTTAATATCTTCTTTGACATGCCTGGAATTACCAGCTGCACTAGTCATTCCGCTACCCAAGAGTGGTAAAGAGGCCTTTACTGGTTCTAACAGGAAACCTATCAACTTGTTGCGAGCGCTTAGAAAACTGTTGGAAAAAATTGTGTTTGACCAAATACAAGGCAATTTCTCTGTCAAACACATTAACAACAGACTTCCAGCATGCTTATAGGGAAGGGCACTCAACTTGTACTGCACTGACACAAATGACTGATGATTGGTTGAAAGAAATTGATAATAAGAAGATTGTGGGAGCTGTAGATTGCAGTGCAGCCTTTTATATTATTGACCATAAGCTGTTGTTGAGAAAACGTATGTTATGGCTTTTCAACCTCTGCCATATAGTGGATTCAGAGCTATCAAATAGAACTCTGAGGGTTTTCTTTAATGAAAACTTCCCTAATGTCAAACATGTAACGTGTGGTGTACCGCAGGGCAGCTCTCTAGGCCCTCTATTCTTTTATATTTTTACCAATGACATGCCACTGGCATTAAACAAAACATGTGTGTCCATGTATGCTGATGATTCAACCATATACGCATCAACAACCACAGCTAATAAAAGTCAAAGAGTTGCAATCAGTTTTAGAATGGGTGGCCAGTAATAAACTGGTCCTGAACATCTCTAAACCCAAGAGCATTATATTTGGTATAAATCATTCCCTAAGTTCTAGACCTCAGCTGAATCTGGTAATGAATTGTGTTGAATAAGTTGAGGAGACTAAATTACTAGATTGTAAACTGTCATGGTCAAAAGATTCAATAGTTGTAAAGATGGGGAGAGGTCTGTCCGTAATAAAGAGATGCTCTGCTTTTTTGACACCACACTCCACAAAGCAAGTCCTGCAGGCTCTAGTTTAATCTTGTGTTGATTATTGTCCAGTCATATGAGCTGCAAAGACAGACCTAGTTAAGATGCAGCTGGCCCAGAACAGAGCGGCACGTCTTGCTCTTCGTTGTAGAGGGCTAATATTAATATGGTGCATGCTAGTCTCTTTTGGCTGAAAGTTGAGGAAACACTGACTTCGTCACTTCTTGTTTTTATAAGAAACATTAACGGTTTGGAAATTCCAAATGGTTTGCATAGTCAACTTACACACAGCACTGACACACACAGTTACCCCACCAGACATGCCACCAGGGGTCTTTTCACAGTCCCCAGGTCCAGAACAAATTCAAGGAAAGTATTATACAGAGCCATGAGTGCATGGAACTTCCTTCCATCTTATGTAGCGGAAGTAAACAGCAACACCACCTCTCCCCCATGTGACCTACTTGTTGTGTGTATGAACTGACATGTGATCTACTAGTTGTGTGTATGAACTGACATGTGATCTACTGGTTGTGTGTATGAACTGACATGTGATCTACTGGTTGTGTGTATGAACTGACATGTGATCTACTGGTTGGGTGTATGTACTGACATGTGATCTATCTACTGGTTGTGTGTATGAACTGACATGTGATCTACTTGTTGTGTGTATGAACTGACATGTGATCTACTGGTTGTGTGTATGAACTGACATGTGATCTACTGGTTGTGTGTATGAACTGACATGTGATCTACTGGTTGTGTGTATGAACTGACATGTGATCTACTGGTTGTGTGTATGAACTGACATGTGATCTACTGGTTGTGTATATGAACTGACATGTGATCTACTGGTTGTGTATATGAACTGACATGTGATCTACTGGTTGTGTGTATGAACTGACATGTGATCTACTGGTTGTGTGTATGTACTGACATGTGATCTACTGGTTGTGTATATGAACTGACATGTGATCTACTGGTTGTGTGTATGAACTGACATGTGATCTACTGGTTGTGTGTATGAACTGACATGTGATCTACTTGTTGTGTGTATGAACTGACATGTGATCTACTGGTTGTGTGTATGAACTGACATGTGATCTATCTACTGGTTGTGTGTATGAACTGACATGTGATCTATCTACTGGTTGTGTGTATGTACTGACATGTGATCTACTGGTTGTGTGTATGTACTGACATGTGATCTACTTGTTGTGTGTATGAACTGACATGTGATCTATCTACTGGTTGTGTGTATGAACTGACATGTGATCTATCTACTGGTTGTGTGTATGAACTGACATGTGATCTACTTGTTGTGTGTATGTACTGACATGTGATCTACTTGTTGTGTGTATGTACTGACATGTGATCTACTGGTTGTGTGTATGAACTGACATGTGATCTACTTGTTGTGTGTATGAACTGACATGTGATCTACTGGTTGTGTGTCTGAACTGACATGTGATCTACTGGTTGTGTGTATGAACTGACATGTGATCTACTGGTTGTGTGTATGTACTGACATGTGATCTACTGGTTGTGTGTATGAACTGACATGTTTGTGTAACTGATAGATGCACACACACATTAATGTTTTACATTTATTTAACTAGGCAAGTCAGTTAAGAACGAATTATTATTTACAATGACGGCCTACCGGGGAACAGTGTGTAAACCGCCTTGTTCATGGGCAGAAGGCCAGATTTTTACCTTGTCAGCTCAGGGATTAGATTCAGCAACTGGCCCAACGCTCTAACCACTAGGCTACCTGCCGCCCCAAATGGGGTAGTTAGAGCGTTGGACTAGTAACCGGAAGGTTGCTAGTTCAAACCCCCGAGCTGACAAGGTACAAATCTGTCGTTCTGCCCCTGAACAGGCAGTTAACCCACTGTTCCTAGGCCGTCATTGAAAATAAGAATTTGTTCTTAACTGACTTGCCTAGTTAAATAAAGGTTAAATAAAAAAATAAAAATAAATGTGTGTCAATTGTAAAGTCTTTTGTCTGTAATGTATTATTTGTTATGTGTCGGACCCCAGTAAGACTAGCTGTCGCCATCAGTGTCGACTAATGGGGATCCTAATATATCAAATAAAGAAATAATCTTTCTTATTAGCACCAGGTAATAATAGCTAACAGCAGGTTTCCTCAGCTTCTATTCAAAACAATGCTACAACAATGTTTTTCTACATGCACAGATGAATATACACCAAGTGTATAAAGCATTAAGAACACCGTCCTATGTACCCCTCCCCCATTTTCCCATCAGAACAGACTCAATTCCTCTGGGCATGGACTCTACAAGGTGTCGAAAGCGTTCCACAGGGATGCTGGCCCATGTTGACTCCAATGCTTCCCACAGTTGTGTCAAATTGGCTGGATGTCCTTTGGGTGGTGAACCATTCTTGATACATACAGGAAACTGTTGAGCGCGAAAAACTCAGCAGTGTTGCAGTTCTTCACACAAACCGGTGCGCCTAGCTCCTACTACCATACCCCGTTCAAAGGTAGTTAAATATTTTATCTTGCCCATTCACCCTCTGAATGGCACACATACTCAATTGTCTCAAGGCTTAAAATCATTCTTTAACCTGTCTCCTGCCCTTCATCTACACTGATTGAAGTGGATTTAACAAGTGACATGAATATGGGACCATAGCTTTCACCTGGACAGTCTGTGTCTCAGGGGTCTCTAACAGGTCGATCGCCAGCTACCAGTAGCTACCGCTGAGTAGTTTGCCAAACAATTCTGAAGGTAAAGTGATTTTCATGTGTTCCACCGCATACTGTCATTAACAAATCTCACAACCATCAGACACAGCAAGTTCCAAGCTACTATCTTATCGACGCAAGATTGACATTATCCCACCCCTGGTTAGCTACTACTGGTTTAAAAAGGCAAACCTAACACAATATTTGCCAATTAATTTCCAGCAATATTGCCCCTGTATGCCTGTGTGGTGCACGTGTTTGTTAATCACTCCGTGTGTGGCGATTTGATGTGATTAACGTCTTGTGGGTTGACAGAAATACTTTCCCTCAAACCTTCTCAATTAAATGTTAACTGCAAAGTAGGCTTGCTTACCTGGCAGAAGTATATCATGAGTATATCATTTGTATCTATTATTTGTTATTTACTAACTTTGCCACTAGAACCATCGCTAGAGCAGCACATTAGATGGCACAATCCTCACTCGCTAGATGCGCAATTAAAGGGGAATTACACACAAAAAAAATCTGAATGTGTTTGTTTTCTTCCAGACCTAAAACAAATGTGATATGATTTTAGCATTGCCATCAACACAGAACGTCCAATTTCGTTGTTTCTCTATGAACAATTGTATTTTTGATTGCGAAAAACTCAACTAAAACCAGGAAAACTAAAACGGAGAAAGGTATATTGAATTTGGGAAAATAATCAACAGAATTTGGGGAAAGAATCACAGATTTTATAAGGCCTCCCTTAGAGTTGTTTGTGAACCGTTATTTTATAAGGCCTCCCTTAGAGTTGTTTGTGTTATTTTACAAGGTATATTGCCCAAAAATCAGCGCACTACTTTCTCTTGTACACCAAGGACCCGGGGAAGAGTTGTTTATTAACCATTATATTACCACCTATATTGACAGAAAACACATATCTTGTACACCAAGGACCCAAGGAAGAGTTGCAGGGGAGAAGAGAAGAACGGGCCTATTTAATGACTAGGAAAAAAATGTGTAACTTGTGACATGTTACATTTTTTAAAAGTAGTTCTTGTGCTAGAAAAGGTTGGAGACCCCCTAAAGTTTTGTAAACTCAGTGTCTTCAGAAAGTATTCATACCCCTTGACTTATTCCACATTTTGTTGTGTTACAGCCTAAATTCAAAATGGATAAATATTTTTTTTCCCCACACATCTACATACAATACCCCATAATGACAAAGTGAAAACATGTTCTTAGACATTTTTGTAAATGTATTGAAAATGAAATACAGAAATCTTTCATTTACATAAGTATTCACACCCCTGATGTCAGAATAACATTTGGCAGTGATTACAGCTGTGAGTCTTTCTGGGTAAGTCTCTAAAAGCTTTGCACACCTGGATTGTACAATATTTGCATAATATATATTTTTTTTTAATTCATCAAGCTCTGTTAATTTTGTTGTTGATCATTGCTAGACAGCCATTTTCAAGACTTGACATAGATTTATGTAAACACTAACTAGGCCACTCAGGAACAGTCAATGTCGTCATGTTAAGTCAATGCAGTGTATATTTGGCTTAGGTTATTGTACTGCTGAAATGTGAATTTGTATCCTAGTGTCTGTTGGAAAGCTGACTGAACCAGGTTTTCCACTAGGATTTTGACTATGCTTAGCTCCATGGTTAGCTCCAAACTCCCTAGTCCTTGCCGATGACAAGCATACCCATAACATGATGCAACCACCACCATGCTTGAAAATATGAAGAGTGGTAGTCAGTGACGTGTTGTGTTTGATTGCCCCAAACATAACGCTTTTTATTCAGGACATTTCTTAGCCAAATGTTATGCAGTTTTACTTTAGGGCCTTGTTGCAAACAGGATGCATGTTTTGGGCGGCAGGTAGCCTAGTGGTTGGAGCGTTGGGCGTGCAACCGAAAGGTAGCTAGATCGAATCCCTGAGCTGACAATGTTGTTTTCTGCCCCTGAACAAGGCCTTTCACTCACTGTTCCCAGGCCGTCATTGTAAATAAGAAAAATAATAATTTTAATTTAAAAAATGAATATTTGTATTCTGTACAGGCTTCCTTCTCTTCACTCAGTCAATTAAGTTAGTATTGTGGAGTAACTACAATGTTGTTGATCCATCCTTATTTTTCTCCTATCACAGCCATTAAACTCTGCAACTGTTTTAAAGTAAACATTGGCCTCATGGACGCCCGTATCTTTGTAGGGTTCTGGGTGTATTGATACACCATCCAAAGTGTAATTAATAACTTCACCATGCTCAAAGGAATACTCAATGTCTGCTTTTCTTTCCTCTTCTTTTTTACCCAATAGGTGCTCTTTCTTTGCAAGGCATTGAAAAACCTCCCTGGTCTTTGCGGTTGATTCTGTGTTTGAAATTCACTGCTCGACTGAGGGACCTTATAGATGTATGTGGGGTACAGAGATGAGGTAGACATGCAAAAATAATGTTAAACACTATTATCGCACGCAGAGTGAGTCCATGCAACTTATTATGTGACTTGTTAACTCCTGAACTTATTTAGGCTTGTCATAACCAAGGGGTTGAATACTTATTGACTCAAGACATTTCAGCTTTTCATTTTTAATTCATTTGTAAAAAAAAAAATCGAAAAACATAATTCCACTTTGGCATTTGGGGCTATTGTATGTAGGCCAGTGTCACAAAATCTTAATGTAATACATTTTAAATTCAAGCTGTAACACAACAAAATGTGGAAAAACTCAAGGGGTGTGAATACTTCTGAAGGCACTGTAGCACCCCTTACTGCTACAATAAATAGGCTATAGCACTAACAATGCCATGGATAACAGTATATTGGGGTCCGCACCAAATACGGTATGCTCTCCAGCACTTCAGCTGGGTTAGCTAACTAAAGAATGCATATTTTCTGCCACAGGACTGTCGTTAACAACCATCTTCAGCTGGCATGCTGAAAATGCTTTGAACATCAGAGAAGATAACAATAGAGACACCTCTGAAGAGAGAGAATGTGAGGAGCGCGACTCTGGTAGAACAGGAGAATGTAAAAAGAGATCCATTGCAGCTGCAGGTGATGAAAACTTTGGTCTTAATGCTTCTCAAGGGGCACTGAACACCAACGAGCCATACTGTCACAGAAGTCACAGGATATCCTGGTTTTAGGGTCCATGTCCTAAAATAAAATAACTAAATATTATCTCCATTTTGTGGTACATTTATTTTGTAAATCTCAGCATTAGGCCGAATTAAATAAATTTAGGAGAATGTAATGTAATATATCTTGTGTTAAAGTCTTAATTTTTAACAACAGTAACTATTGTAGTTTTCATCTAATATAGTAATGCATTAATAAGGAAATAAACAATATGATTTTCCTTGAGAATTTTCCCTCCTATCACACACTGGTGAACCCCATGCTAGTTCTGGCTGGTGGTTTAGCCACTCAGATAGACAGTCAGACTGGCATCATCTGTTGTACGGCGTTAGTGGCGTCACCTCCACTCACATCCCCCTGGAGAAGACTGAGACTGGGGAGGAACTCCCCAGGCTGAACACTAGGCCTGAATGCTTGGGGCGCCAGGGTAGCCTAGTGGTTAGAGTGTTGGACTAGTAACTGGAAGGTTGCAAGTTCAAACCCCCGAGCTGACAAGGTACAAATCTGTCGTTCTGCCCCTGAACAGGCAGTTAACCCACTGTTCCTAGGCCGTCATTGAAAATAAGAATTTGTTCTTAACTGATTTGCCTAGTAAAATCAAATTTAAAAAATGCTGGTTCTGCTCAGACCTCCACTCAGTAAGAGTGCTGATCTAGGATCAATATAGCCTTATAGAGCATAATAAATATAATTATATGGACTCTGGGACCTGATCCTAAATCAACACTCTGACTCCGAGACTCTTTGTGAATACTAACCCACAGAGGGAATACCCTCCAGGCGATGAGCCTTCAACACTCTGGCCTGTAGTCAGAACATGGGGGAACATGCCTCCAACATGACTACCAGGGAGCAGATGGCAGCGCCAGCCAGAGAGCTGTGTTCATCACCAATAACACCAGTCCCTTGGCACCAACAAGAATGGTCTTGTCAGCAGTCAGCTACACACTGGGTAGTGGTGGGGGCCAATCTCTCATTCTAACCCTGGATGGATGAATACAGAGGGAGCCGGATGGCTGTTATTAAGGACTAGGATGGTCTATTTCCGTTTAGCACTAAATGGACTATAAAGTATACGTGTAGAGAGCTAATTAATGAATGTGAAAAGGAAACTATCAATTCCTGCATAAATGATTCTTTACATACAACATTTTATCTATTAGGATTTTATATGCAAGTAATCATAATGTTTTATCCTCCTCATACAGTCCGTCTTTATTTCAGTGATTGATTGATTGATTGTTTTTCTGTCTGATTATAAACCAAAGACTGAAACAAAAACAAAAGAGGAGTATTCTATGAACTATCCAATATGTTTGGAAAATAATGTTTACAATGCCCTGTTATCCTATCAGTTAACCTCGGACACGTATCTTCTGACATTCAACACCTCATAATGAATAAATATGTGTCAAAGCAAACCTCCAGACCATCAGACCATTGGGAGATGAGATGGGTGAATGAACTGTCTGCCCTCCTTCCTGATGATAACAATCCCATAACAATCTCATACACACTCAAATGTACCCCAGAGATTACACACTGAAATGCACCCCAATATAAAGAGCTGCTCAGATGTGTAAGACCTACGAACCTGTTTATATTGTACTTCTCTCTCTCTCTCTCAGGAAGTGTGGGGAGTATGAAAGAAAATAAATCTCCCATCCATCCCTAACAGTAAGTGACAGTCATGATGGCTAATCCTCTCCTCTCACTCCTCCAGTCTGTAGTTAGCCTTGTCTAAACACTAGTGTTCATGGTTATTGGACACCATCAGTGAGTGGATCTGCTGTGTCTGTAAACAAAGCCACTTTATCTGAGATCCTGATCTGAGCAACAGTGACAAACAACCTCTGACTCCCACTGATTACCTGACTGAGGTACACCCTGAAGGTTGCCTGGACAGGACCATAAAGAAGAGGAGTGCTGATCTGGGATCAGATTCCCCCTCTTTGTCCTCATAATCTCATTCATTAATGATCTAAAAGGCTGATCCTAGATTAGCACTAATACCCTGAGACACTGTGAATACAGCCTTGGTCAGAGTGTAACATACCTGAGAGCACACCTGATGTGGCTAACTACTGCTGTCCACTGAGTTAACGAGATGAGCGTTGAAAGTTATTGATCTGTCTGGTTTAACAAATTGCTTTTTGTTTTTTGAGGACCACCCAGCATCAGTTATTAAGGATGTTCACCATGTATTGCATGAATGCACTGCACATAGCTTGAGTAATAAGATTTAAAGTTTTGGTCACTGAATCCTGAGATTTTCCAATATTCAATTTCTCTCATGGATTTATTTGGTTCCTAAAGACTTTTGTATCTGTCCATTGTCTTATCAGAAATATGCAGCCCTTAAATCAACATTTGAACACAAAGCAAATTTCAATCAAATAATATTGTTATTATTTGATTATTGTTTATTATTTCTGTTACTATTTGTATAATACCATAATATGATTATTAATAATATTACATTATTCCTGTCTAAATTGTCTAATTAAATATTAGTTACGGTAATTATATCTAAATATTTGAGAAACAAAAATCCTTATAATCAGTGGTGTAAAAATACTTTAAAGTACTACTAAGTCGTTTTTTAGGGTATTTGTACTTCACTTTACTATTTATATATATTTTTACTTTTACTCCACTACATTTCTAAAGAAAATAATGTACTTTTTACTCCATACATTTTATGGCACCTAAAAGTACTCGTTACATTTCGAATGCTTAGCAGGACAGGAAAATGGTCCTTCTCAAGAGAACATCCCTAGTTATCCCTACTGCCACTGATCTGGCAGACTCACTAAACACAAATGCTTCGTTTGTAAACTATGTCTGAGTGTTGAAGTGTGCCCCTGGCTATACGTAAATTTAAAAATCAAGAAAATCGTGCCGTCCAGTTTGCTTAATATAAGGAATGTGAAATCATTCATATTTGTGCTTTTGATACTTAAGTATATTTAAAAAAAAATACTTTTAGACTTTTATTCAAGTCGTATTTTACTTTTACGTTAGTAATTTTCTGTTAAGATATCTTTACTTTTACTCAAGTATGATAATTGGGTACTTTTTGCACCACTACTTATAATTAACTTTTTGAATGATGCAAAACCTAAAACGAATGGTTAGGCAAAAGTGAAATCATTCTTGATTATTGGCCTATTTTATTGCAATAATTGCATACAACTTACACATTTAATTGAATTTACCCTATTATTATTATTATTATGATGAAACATATTAGACTATTGATCTCCTAACAACTTTATCGGAACATATATTATAAAAAAGTGCAATTGCTTCGATGTGTAAATGAATAAATGAATAAAAATAAACAATATAGTCTACTTTCATTGAATTAAAACATATATTAATGTATTTTTTTAAATCACTACTGGAAATGGCCGAAAAGTTTTTTTTACAGGCTTTTTAAGCTACCGGCGAGTTCAACGCCTGGGTGCATTGTTTTATGCTTATTTTAATGCATCCAATCTCAGATGCTACAAATGTAGCAATAATGAATAGACCTATAACTTAAGGAGTAAAATAACTATAGTTGGATGTTGAAACTTTGTCCTCTGCAAACAGTAGTTTCAGTCATTTGCATTGATCCTGTTTTTGTTGCTTTGTTTACGACGTTTTTAGACATTTTTTGTTTCCTGAATAAATTACCATCCCTACCAACATGTTGCATGTTCAGGGATCATAAGGACATTTCTTCCATCACGGAACTATAGAGTGAGTTCTCAATTCTAATGTTTACAGTCATTGTAATTTAGGTCGTGCGTAATATGTCCCCATACGTGTGCAATAACAAGGATATGCACAAACATATAATATTATTTAAAATAATTTAGCAATATTCGTTAAATTAAAGTACTTGTTCGCTTACCTTGGAACCTGTGTCCGAGATATCTGTTTCGAAGAACCCACGGGTAGAAATTCAACGTGTCTCTCTGATGCGGGTTGAAGAAAGGCTGAGATGGAAGCTGGAGGGGATGCAGGGGCAGACCGGAGTTCCCTGTGTGTGTGCCCGGGTCAGGGAACATCATGTCTGGACTGCTGTATAAAGTCCTGCCGGAGTTCTGGAAACAACTCCCAAAGGGCGCCGGGTGAATTGATTCCGTGAACCTCAGCGCTGTAGGTCTGATCGGTTCGTCGCCGGTAGTCGAAGAGTTCACGTCTTTCCCAACCAGGGATTCGATGGTAAAACATTTCTTACTATGTTGGTACATGATCAAATAGGTTGTAGTTTATATATTTCTAATAATATATTCAATAACACTGTTATAAAACAGGTGATGCAGAAGAAAACCTCACAACAGAAGCAGTAGGACAGTTCCCGGGAAATCCATAACTCGCAGTTCCTTGCGCGTGCAAACCTCGTTGCCAATATCAGTGGACGTCTGGAAGCAGGTTGCCTGTAGAGCCGGTTCAGTTGTCGCCGTCACTTGTCTCAGGATATCGTCCGGTTTTCTCTACTGTAACAATATGCCAAAAATCAAGTTTCGGTTCTAGTTACCACTGCAACGTCAGATCTATTAGTCTGTGATTACTTTAGGTTTATGACAGCCTGGCTCTTGTCTCGGTCTCATCACTCCTGGAAACCATTGTTGGACTGTGCTGTATTAGGAGCCAGAATCAGTAGGCTAAGCCTTTGAGAAAGAGCCTGTCACTCGTCAGACTCAATACCTGGTCTCTACTGTCGGTGACAGAGGTGTGGTGGGCATGCGCAGATAAGACCGTGTAGCCTAGCGGATGACAGCCATTTTGTTAGTTTGAATGAGTGACTTATGCTCTATTGAATTGACTTGTGACTAATAATAGCCTATCCATATACGTTTATTTAAATGTTGCAAAGTGATATCATATTAAATCAGAAGCACCATAATATGAGATGTTCTTGTTAATGATTGACTAATTGTAACTTACTCATAACAAGTTTATTATTCCCTATGTCCCGTCCCCCAAATGGTCCCTAAAATCTAGGAAATTAGCCTTGTAATAGAAAACCATAAAGATTCTCACACAAATAAGTTATTCTGCTATTTCCTATCGTATAGCCCATATATTTTCCCTATCGTATAGCCCATATCTATTTCCTATCTTATAGCCCATATCTATTTCCTATCTTATAGCCCATATCTTTTCCCTATCGTATAGCCCATATCTATTTCCTATCTTATAGCCCATATCTTTTCCCTATCTTATAGCCCATATCTATTTCCTATCTTATAGCCCATATCTATTTCCTATCTTATAGCCCATATCTATTTCCTATCTTATAGCCCATATCTATTTCCTATCTTATAGCCCATATCTTTTCCATATCTTATAGCCCATATCTGACAGTGGCACCTGTAGGTTTATTGATCAATTTAATTCTAGGTCAAAGATCAAATATCAGATCAGTCATCAGACTAGTCCCTGATCATTCTAGGGATTAACTACAAAATATCTCTGAGGTTTACTATGATTTTTTTTTAGTCAAGGCATCGAAAACCACTGATGACTGAAAATCATTTAAGTCCTTTACAGAATAGGCCTATAGATCTGATATTTGATACTCCTTTACAGAATAGGCCTATAGATCTGATATTTGATACTCCTTTACAGAATAGGCCTATAGATCTGATATTTGATACTCCTTTACAGAATAGGCCTATAGATCTGATATTTGATACTCCTTTACAGAATAGGCCTATAGGTCTGATATTTGATACTCCTTTACAGAATAGGCCTATAGGTCTGCTAAATGAAAGTTCTTTACAGAATAGGCCCATAGGTCTGCTAAATTGAGGTCCTTTACAGAATAGGCCTATAGGTCTGCTAAATGAAACTCCTTTTGAGAATAGGTCAGTTGAAGAGGTATTGTTTTACTAAGGTCAAAGGTCTGGGAAATATGTCCTCTTTACGTTATGTCCAGGGTACCTTCCCTCCCTCTTTTGGTAGTTACCATCTTAGATGTTGTTGAGGAAGAGGAGGGGGTACCAGTAGATCAGAGGAACAGCCAGTCCCAGGAACCCAGGACAGATGTCAGTCCTTTCAGGGGAGAAATAATCAGGACGAACCACAAAAGCCCCCTGCTTCCATCTTTCATGATCTGCTCTGTGGAAGCTGATGTGAACCACCAAGGACCAAAGAGCCCTTTGAGTCCCAAAGGAGTTTACTCTCCACCCCTCTTGTTCCCTATACCAATCCTATACCGCCCAGTCCCCCTGTATAGAATTAATAGGTTTTACTGGCAGATCTAGCCCCGAAGCCTTTGATTCAGGTGGCCATTAACAACTATTAATTTTGCCTCTGGCAATTAATGACAGAATTTGCTGGTCTGAAAGGAGGTATTAAGCAGCTGGAGTTTTTGTAGGCACGCAGGGGTGTGAAGCTGAGTTAAAATGTGATTATTGTCCTCCTGCATGGTCTGCCTTGAATCAGCTAACTGGAGTTAAGTCCTTTTTACAAGGAATGAGGTTACTCTATTCAGAAAGGAACAGAAATAGGATGTGTTATAGGAAATGCCTGTCATTTACTTTATTATACATAGTAAGCTACAGTAATAAAGGACATGAAAAACATGAGCAGTTTATAGAACTCTGATGAATGGAACATTCATGGACAACATCAGGTCATTACAGATTACCTTCATGGTTTCAGTACATTGAATGAGAAATGGAATGAAGAAAACAGTCCCCTTATTAAATATACATTGTTGTTGATGATATTAAATCAGTATTTTAATAATAACTTTATCAATTCAAATAGTTACAGTATTGTCCTAGTTAAGTACATTTGTCAAGGGTAAAGTTGAGGGGCATAATTTTGTCAAATCTTGTGCTGGTTTAATAATTTATTTTCATTTGCATTTAATTTGGTGGTTAATTAATGATTTCAAGTGAATTAATTAGTTACTTTGGGAGCTCTATTTTTTTTGCATTTAATTAGGATTCCCAGTATCTGTTGCAAAACCGTCAGCTACTCTTCCTGGGATCCACACAAAACATGAAACATTACCTAATACAGAACATTAATAGACAAGAACAGCTCAAGGACAGAACTACATGCATTTCTTTTTAAAGGGCACATTTAGCCTCCATGTCAATGCATTCACACGAACTATTATGTGGTCAATGCCCTCTAGTGGATTTTAATGGTCTCAGTAAAGGTCAGTGTGGGCTGAGTAAAAAAAAAATGTTTTTAAGAAAATATTGATATTCTGTTCAAATCAGATCTGGGATAGAATTAATGATATTCTCTATAATGACCTATTTGCAAAAAAAAAAGTTTAATTAAATTCAAAAATATTATTTTTTATTTTATTTACCCCGAATTTACTTTAACTTTATTAGTTATTAATTATATAATGTGAATTAATTTCACACGTATTATTTTTTAATAACTACATAATGGAAACTTCCATCTACTACCTAATTGCCATTTAAAAAAAATGATTTCACCTTTGTTTAACCAGGTAGGCTAGTTGAGAACAAGTTCTCATTTACAACTGCGACATGGTCAAGATAAAGCAAAGCAGTGCAACACAAACAACAACACAGAGTTACACATGGAATAAACAAGCGTACAGTCAATAACACAATAGAAAAAAAGGTCTATGTACAGTGTGTGTAAATGGCGTGAGGAGGAATTTAACCTTGAAGCATATTTAGGCTCAAATTGTGGAACGTTTTGTGCCCTTATGGCTGTCTCTCTCTCTCCGGACTGTCTGATTTATTTACTCTCGCGGACAAACATTTCCTGTCGCTGTCAGCTCGAGTCCATAAAGGTCAATTAGGGAAAAGAATGTCAGTGTTGGGTCTGACTTTAAGCTTTTACCTCCACACACCTGGCTTCTAGGAACATAATACCTGGTTAAGTGAAGGCCAGTATGCCTGGGGGGACTTCTTAACTCATTGAAAACGAATAAACAGTCTGTAGTGGCCCATAATGCATTAGTCACTCAGTTTGGTGCTATATCTGCAGTCTTGTGTCCATCACACTATTGTCATCCGAGTATATTAGAATTAGTCGATTTGGATGATATATTTATGTAGCCTATAATTATTTGCAGCAAATAGTGTGTTCTTTAATAAATCCAAACTTGCTGTTTTGGACACGGCATTTCCTATATATTATTCATCATTTCACATCTATAAGCCAAATGTTAATTTTTTTTAAATACAAGAGAATTACATATCAAGTAGCTAAAAAAATATCAGTCAAAACAACAATATAGAGACACTGATCAGTAGAAAATATTCCACATTAAGAACAGAAACAACAGCAATATAGGAGGCTATGCCTTTATCCTGGGTTCGGTACAGAAGGCTTACACCCTATGTTCGGTATAAAGCTAGGCTTATATCCTGTGTTCGGTATAAAGCTAGGCCCATATCCTGTGTTCGGTATAAAGCTAGGCCCATATCCTGTGTTCGGTATAAAGCTAGGCCCATATCCTGTGTTCGGTATAAAGCTAGGCCTATATCCTGTGTTCGGTATAAAGCTAGGCCTATATCCTGTGTTCGGTATAAAGCTAGGCCTATATCCTGTGTTCGGTATAAAGCTAGGCCTATATCCTGTGTTCGGTATAAAGCTAGGCCTATATCCTGGGTTCGGTATAAAGCTAGGCCTATATCCTGGGTTCAGTACGTGGATAAATGCCACCACATAAACTGAAAGGAAACCCAATAAAAACTGCAGGTGTAAAAGGAATGCAGGGGAAAATTAAATCACATAAGGAATGTTGTGATATGGGGAATATAAAATACATTACACAAATTATATGGCTAAATCTTCAGTGACTCATAGCCTAGTTGTTAGCTGATGAGCAAAAGCATACTATGCCAGGCCACGCAGTGGTAAAATATCGGCAATATTCTCTCTTGTTTGACAAGAATAAGAATTCAAGAATCACCATGAATGTGTGTGGTGGGCTCAAGGCATTTACTAATATAAAACATATTAAAAAAATACACCCATGACTTGTCATTGTCCACGGAAATCAACTCATCCTCCTCCTTGCTCGACGTTTCACCGTGAGCGTTGTCTCTCCGGTACACCGACCATGTCCCCGTGGGCCTTCCTCCACCGCGTTCTCCTGTCCTGGAACCAGACCTTGACCCGTGTCTCGGCCAGTCTCAGCGATGAGGCCAGAATAATCTTCTCCGTCCCGGTCATGTACCGCTGCTTACTGCACACCTCTTCTAGTTTAGTCAGCTGGTTGTCGGTGTGTAGATAGTGCGGGATCTCCGCACGAAGGTTCCCCTATAGACTGTCCGGTTGTCCTGCAGAGAGAAAACAAACATTCATTTGCTATATATTCTTAATTATACATTATCCCAATGACCCCTATTCCATTTGGAATTAATAGAGTCAGATCATCCGTTTTACAAAACAATTCGACGCGAGACCTATGCTACTCTCCCTTGGACCATAACAATAAAAGTCGGAAATATTTACGAGATAAATTCAACTTTAAATCTTACCGTTCTACATAACTTGATTATAACCACTTAGACGCCTCTAGTAAACTGGGTGAAGTGAATTTGTGTCTCCAAAATGCGCCCAAGTCAGCATCGCCGGATGGTGCAGTGCGCCTCCGTCTGGTTGCTGGATGTGCATGGCTTGTGGTGCGGCGGCTTCCCCGGAAGGACCCACGGAATGAATCACTTCTATGCTGAAGGATCGCGCTTTTTTTGTCTGTGTTGTTGATAGACTCGTGTTTGTCAAGCATGAGGAGATGTCTGTTGCTCCACCATAAAAAGGAAAGTATGATGGTAATGAGAAAGATGTCCCGTTGAGGGAACTCGCGCTCAGGCTTCCTCTCGTCATGCTGCGCGGTTGAGTGTGGCTCAATATGGCTCCTTCTCCAGGCGGGAGGCGAGGACTTTATACCCCGCCTCAACAGATAGATCAGAGGGCCTGAGAGGTATTGTCGCATCGAGTCAGAAACTACTTTGAGGCGATTAGTGTAAACCTTTCCTGGTGGGGCCTGTCCTAAACGGTGCGGTGTTCTGGTCGACCAAGAGCCGATGGATCAATTATGACCTGACAAAATACTTCAGACAGGAGCTTTACATGCGGGGCTGAAGTGACAAATCACCACAGTCATGATTCAGTAGATAAGCCTAAAGGTTTTCATTGTGATATTCAAATGAAATCACGATCTAATCGAAAACTAATGCCATTGGGTTTTGGGAAACGTCTGCCCCCAGAATTAGGCAAAGTTGCCATTGAGTGAGACTTAGTTTGTGCTTCTGAAATAAATATGCTATAGTCTTTTCTATAATTATTAGGCTACAAGGCATACAACGATAATCGCATATGGACAGGACATATGGTAGCTTGCTCCTTAAGGCTGTTTAAATGCAATAATGAAACGTTTCATGGTCATGAAGCAGAAATAGGCCCAACTCCTGCAGTCCTGAGCTGACTTTAAATGCATAACAAGTTATGCCTGATTTGATAAACTTAGAATACCATATACTACATTTCAGACAGGCTATTGTAGACTTCTGGGGCAGTGATACAAGTATCTAGTGGATTCAAAAATGTGTCTTGTCTATAACCAGCGGGACAATGCAGGGTTGACTTCAAAGGCTGTTTTACTGGACCAGGAAGATTAAAGACACACCAGGAATGACAGGCCAGTGGTCACTTTAAGCACCTGAAATCTAAACAAGAGGTGACACAACTTCATTTACACTGTCATGCAAAGTACCATCAGTTATTAACAAATCTTTATTAGCATTTCCTTAGAAGGTTTCAACTGGAGCAAGTACTTTTCAATGTCAATTATAGTGAGAAACGTCAACATAACAAAGTCTAAGCACAATGGTCTGTAATACAGATCTTGAAATGGATCAATTGGATCATGTTCAGTATTGAAAATACAATACAGATGTGTTAATCATATTATGTACAATGAAGACATTTATAATGAGAATAAGACCATGTGCATGTTTTTCCCGGGGTTTTGAGTCATAACTTTATATAAATACTGAATATTGTATAAATACATTTTTCGGGTACCATTGACTTGTCGAATCATTCAAAAATACATTGCAGCAGTATGATATATGGCCAAACTGTTGTAACATACGCATGACATTACAGCAGTACGATACAGTTGAAGTCGGAAGTTTACATACACTCAGGTTGGAGTACTTAAGACTAGTTTTTCAACCACTCCACAGATTGCTTGTTAAAAAAACTATGGTTTTGGCAAGTCGGTTAGGACATCTACCTTGTAAAGGTAAAATAAATTGTGCATGACGAGTCATTTTTCCAAAAATTGTTTACAGACATTTCACTTATAATTCACTGTATCACAATTTCAGTGGGTCAGAAGTTTACATACACTAAGTTGACTGTGCCTTTAAACAGCTTGGAAAATTCCAGAAAATGATGTAATGGCTTTAGAAGCTTCTGATAGGCTAATTTACATCATTTGAGTGAATTGGAGGTGTACCTGTGGATGTATTTCAAGGCCTACCTTCAAACTCAGTGCCTCTTGGCTTGACATCATGGGAAAATCAAAAGAAATCAGCCAAGACCTCAGAAAAAAACATTGTAGACCTCCACAAGTCTCGTTCTTCCTTGGGAGCAATTTCAAAACACCTGAAGGTACCACGTTCATCTGTACAAACAATAGTACGCAACTATAAACACCATGTGACCACACAGACATCATACCACTCAGGAAGGAGACGCGTTCTGTCTCCTAGAGATGAACGTACTTTGGTGCGAAAAGTGCAAATCAATTCCAGAACAACAACAAAGGACCTTGTGAAGATGCTGGAGGAAACAGGTACAAAAGTATCTATATCCACAGTAAAAACGAGTCCTATATCGACATAACCTGAAAGGCCGCTCAGCAATGAAGAAGCCACTGATCCAAAACCTCCATATAAAAGCCAGACTACGGTTTGCAACTGCACATGGGGACAAAGATCGTACTTTTTGGAGAAATGTCCTCTGGTCTGATGAAACAAAATTAGAACTGTTATGTTTGTAGGAAAAAGGGGGAGGCTTGCAAGCCAAACACCATCCCAACTGTGAAGCATGGGGGTGGCAGCGTCATGTTGTGGGGGTGCTTTGCTGCAGGAGAGACTGGTGCACTTCACAAAATAGATGGCATCATGAGGCAGGGAAATTATGTGGATATATTGAAGCAACATCTCAAGACATCAGTCAGGAAGTTAAAGCTTGGTCGTAAATGGACAATAACCCCAAGCATTCTTCCAAAGTTGTGGCAAAAAAGCTTAAGGACAACAAAGTCAAGGTATTGGAGTGGCCATCACAAAGCCCTGAACTCAATCCCATAGAACATTTGTGGGCAGAACTGAAAGAGCGTGTGCGAGCAAGGAGGCCTACATACCCGACTCAGTTACACCAGCTCTGTCAGGACGAATGGGCCAAAATTCCCCCAACTTATTGTGGAAAGCTTGTGAAAGGCTACCCAAAACATTTGACCCAACAATTTAAAGGCAATGCTGCCAAATACTAATTGAGTGTATGTAAACTTCTGACCCACTGGGAATGTGATGAAATAAATAAAAGCTGAAATAAATCATTCTCTCTACTGTTATTCTGACGTTTCACATTCTTAAAATAAAGTGGTGATCCTAACTGACCTAAGACAGGGCATTTTTTACTGGGATTGAATGTCAGGAATTGTGAAAAACTGAGTTTGGATGTATTTGGCTAAGGTGTATGTAAACTTCCGACTTCAACTGTACGCTTGACATTACAGCAGTATGGTATATGGCCAAACTGTTGTAACATATGCTTGACATTACCTAAACATACTTTCATAATATCTAGTCGTTCTCTGAAAACTTTCTAAAGCACAACTGTAAACCTTAAAAGCTGATTTTACCATCAACAACAAACCCAAAAGGGCACTCTGATACTCAACTCACTACTAGTTGAGTATATGATGGGTCACAATGGATACCGGATGAGAATACAGCGCTATGTACCATGGAGGTGGCATGCCAATCCCGGTGCATTACAATGTCAGAAAGAAAACCCTTTCATAGCAAACTAACTCTGATGATAAGACATTAATCCAGACAGTATAGCAGACTTCAACTGAAGGACAGACAATGGTCCACTAGTACCACACCCAGGAGCCAGACCACCCAACATCCCACTGCTGGTTGGCCTCTGAAGCTAAGCAGGGTTGGTCCTGGTCGGTCACCTGGATAAACAGACACAAAAGCCTTCGCTTATGATTTCAGTACACCTTTCCTTTCGTGTGTCGTCAATATTGACAACGTGTCTGTAGTTTAAAAGACGCTGAAGTTAGGCCTGCTTGAGATCCAGTCACTCACAGTTCTGAAAGCAAGTCAGACGGCTGTTCTAAAGGACAACATCATTTAGCTAGTTTATAAATACATTCCATCTCTCCGATGAGGGAAGGCGTTGCTGGGTTCAAAGGTCAAAGGCTCTTCTCTGGACCGGACAGAATATGGTACCCATGTCTCCTGGTGCGGTTGTTTGTTTTAGCCATGTCCTCAGGACCAGAAACTGTCCCGAAGTAGCACAGCATGCAGGGGTTAACAGCACCCCTCTGTAGCACCGGGGTCATATTCATTAGGGCACACAAAAACAAGTGTTTCTCATTGGAGAAGCTCAGGTAGTCCCTCCCTGTTTTAGTCTGTTTTATTCCGTTTGGTAGATAATGAACATAACCCAGATGAGAGGCAGCATAGGTCAATCATGGGGGCCATCTTAGGTCAACAGACACCAGGGAGTCTTGTCTGTGTCACACTCCAGTTTGGTGTTGAGGACAGTGACAGGGGCTCCACTAATAGTCAGCTCCTGTCTCGACTCCAGCTTGTACTGCAAGTTAGTCAACCCGCCCTCAGGGTCAACCTTGAATTGTTCCTTCCAAAAAACGAGGAGAGAAAAACAATGTCAGTACTGTGATTAGAAATACAACCAAAGAGATAAATCCAGTATCTGTCTATCTGAGAATGCAACACATAGCAATACAACACGGTAGGAGGTTCCCAGTGAATGCATCTCTACCTGTTTCTGTGCAGCCACTCTCTTCTGGTCTCTCTTCCTCCAGGCAGGGTCATGGATGTGGCGAAAGGTTTTATACCCGGTTTTTATCCCACTGGGCCTGAAGAGCTGGCAAACAGAAAATGACAGATTGATTATATTATTCATAGTATTTAGAGACGTGGCGGTAGCTGTTTTGCTGATCTACATGCAAACGTACTATTGAGTTGTTCTATTACGTAAGGGAGATATGTCAGATACTGACGCTAATCATTCATTGGCTTTATCATTATTTTGGGAGTATTTTCAGGGATTAACCCAAATTCTTAGCTATCTCTGTCTCTTTGTGACACATAAAGGACAGTCCTGGTTTACCTGTAATCCAGCAGTTCTTAGTCTCCTGTAGAACTCATCGTCTTCTCTCCCCCATCCCCAGAACCGGTTGGACATGCCGTTGCACTTCAGGAACACAGAACACGACACAGCTAAAACACCACAATCATACAACTATTATGATCTATCCTGATGCCGAGTCACTTCGCCCTGCCTTCATGTACATATCTCTGCACATTGATCTGGTACTGGTATTCCCTGTATATAGCTACATTTTTGTTTATTCTATTTCTCGTGTTACTATTTTTAAACTCTGCATCATTGGTAAGGGCTCTTAAGTAAGCATTTCACAGTAATGTCTACTAGAGGACGGACCGATTATGATTTTTCAACGCCGATACCGATTAATCGGACGATTTTTAAAATGTATTTGTAATAATGACAATTACAACAATACTGAATGAACACTTATTTTAACTTAATATAATACATCAATAAAATAAATATAGCCTCATAAATAATGAAACATGTTCAATTTGATTTAAATAATGCAAAAACAAAGTGTTGGAGAAGAAAGTAAAAGTGCAATATGTGCCATGTAAAAAAGCTAACGTTTAAGTTCCTTGCTCAGAACATGAGAACATATGAAAGCTGGTGGTTCCTTTTAACATGAGTCTTCAATATTCCCAGGTAAGAAGTTTTAGGTTGTAGTTATTATAGGAATTATAGGACTATTTGTCTCTATACGATTTGTATTTCATTAACCTTTGACTATTGGATGTTCTTATAGGCACTTTAGTATTGCCAGTGTAACAGTATAGCTTCCATCCCTCTCCTTGCCGCTACCTGGGCTCGAACCAGGAACACATCGACAACAGCCACCCTCGAAGCAGCGTTACCCATGCAGAGCAAGGGGAACAACTACTCCCAAGTCTCAGAGCGAGTTACGTCACCGTTTGAAATGCTATTAGCGCGCACCTCGCTAACTAGCTAGCCATTTCACATCGGTTAGACCAGCCTAATCTCGGGAGTTGATAGGCTTGAAGTCATAAACAGAGCTGCTGGCAAAACGCACGAAAGTGCTGTTTGAATGAATGCTTACGAGCCTGCTGCTGCCTACCATCACTCAGTCACACTTCTCTATCAAATCATAGACTTAATTATAATAACACACAGAAATACGAGCCTTAGGTCATTAATATGGTTGAATCCAGAAACTATCATCTCGAAAACAAAACGTTTATTCTTTCAATGAAATACGGAACCGTTCCGTATTCCATCTAATGGATGGCATCCCTAAGTCTAAATATTGCTGTTACATTGCACAACCTTTAATGTTATGTCATAATTACGTAAAATCCTGGCAAATTAGTTCGCAATGAGCCAGGTGGCCCAAACTGTTGCATATACCCTGACTATGTGTGCAATGAACGCAAGAGAAGTGACACAATTTCACCTGGTTAATATTACCTGCTAACCTTTATTTGAGCTAAATATGCAGGTTTAAAAATATATACTTCTGTGTATTGATTTTAAGAAAGGCATTGGTGTTTATGGTTAGGTACACGTTAGGTACAGTCCTTTTTCGTGAATACGCACCGATTAAATGCAACGCAGGACACGCTAGATAACTACACATGGTTGATGATATTACTAGTTTATCTAGTGATTATGATTGATTGATTGTTTTTTATAAGAAGTTTAATGCTAGCTAGCAACTTTACCTTGGCTTCTTACTGCATTCGCGTAACAGGCTTCTTACTGCATTCGCGTAACAGGCTCCTCGTGAGGCAGGTGGTTAGAGCGTTGGACTAGTTAACCGTAAGGTTGCAAGATAGAATCCCTGAGCTAACAAGGTAAAAATCTGTCATTCTGCCCCTGAACAAGGCAGTTAACCCACCGTTCCTAAATTTAAAAAAAATAATAAAATCGGTGTCCAAAAATGTCCTATTGTTATGAAAACTTGAAATCGGCCCAAATTAATCGGCCAATCCGATTAATCGGTCGACCTCTAATGTCTACACCAGTTGTATTCAGTGCATGTGACAAATAATTTTATTTTAATATGTACATGAAAAAAAATAACATATTGGAGATTTGAAGTCCTGTCTATTATTATGGATAATTAATGATTAACTTAAGAATTGGCTAACCTACCATGTGATAATGCTGTTTGGTGAGCAGCAGGATTCCTCCCACATATGCCTTGTAGTGATACAGGGGGTGCAGCTCTGGTGAGGCCACGTGGAACGGGCCCTCCTCTGGGAAACCATAGTCCAGAGCTTCATTCAGAGGTAACAAGTCCACATCATGCATGGCGATGTAATCAGTGTCGTTACCACTCTCCGTGTAACCAACGTTAATGAGAGAGGCTCTGTTGAACCTGCGGTGAGATATGGGTGGAACTCATTATTTACTTCCAGGAGGAGTCAATATTTCTTTGGTAAGGCGCAAATCAACTAGGCACACATCCAGACTATAGTTCCCCTGTGCCAATCAGAATTCATCAACAACCATTGGACTGAAATAGAACAGGATAGAACAGAATAGAATATGTTGTGGCCTTCAGATTAGACAACACTTCTGTTGTAGGCCTAATGACTAACAGGGCAAAATAACATCTTCCATCACTTACCGATAGTGATCCATCTGGTTGATTACAAAGATCTTATGCAGTATTTTCTTGTTGTTCAAGAAGGTGTGCATGAAGGGGACAAACACCAGCAGCTCCTCAAACCTCTCCCTGAAAGGTATCAGGAGGGCCAGCTTGTGAGGACCCCAGGAAGGGTCGTCCGCAGCGGATGCCTGTCTCTCCAGCGGACAAGGCTGATGGGGGATGCGTCCGTCATCCACTACAACCCGGCTCATGTCTCCTGTACAGCTGAGTTGGAGCCATAGGAGGGAGACCAGTACCAGCACCACACACAGACCAAATAGTTTGTAGACTGTGCATTTCCCAGAACAGAATCTGAAAGTAGAAGTAATAGCAAGTCTCATATTGAGCAATGTAGTATAGTCAATCAATGTTATGATGCACACCTTAACCACAAATTGATCAAGTGCCATGCATGTAAAAGTGAGCGGTTTAGTAGCTGAAAGACACATCACATTGCCATTGGAAAACAGCTAATAGTTCAAATGTTTCAATAACTCAAGTTAGGCATTAGTATTGTACATTAAAAATGCTTGCACAACGAAACCCATACACACTGTATGCATTGGCTATGTCCAGATTATAAGGAATGGCTGATTTCAAATATTATCGTGCAATTTTACCAGAAAAGAAACTAAAATCAATGCACCAACATTATTTCACACAACAAAATCTGAGAGCAACACACTTCTATTGTAGTCAACTACTCACTGATTACGCTCTTCTGGACGAGGTGCTTTTGGCGTTTCATTTCTTTGAGGTTGAACAATACCAAGAAATGATGTGAAATATTTGAACCATCTTCAACACCTGACTGCAATCCATCTACACCGGCTGCATTCTCACACGTTTTTGAGAAATAGGCTAGTGGCCCAATGTAATAGAGATTTAGGCTTTAGTGTACCTACAGTAGTAGTGTATTTTGTATGATTCACATAGGCCTCACTAGTAGATTAAAAAAAGGACACATTTGACTAGTTTGCTAATGTCTTGAAATGCATAAATCTGTTCCCTCGTCTAGCCTAATCAGTCTAGGATTGGATAATCTCTCATTGTTAACATTAGAGATACCGAATACCGTTATGTTTTACCTTCTGTCTTCTTTGAAATAGAGGACTGGTTTTCTTCTTGATGAATGCATCATTTTCAAAGTTGCAAATGACAACAGCTTCAAGGTTGCACAGAAGTTAGCTACTCGTGAAACAAGAGAATGTTGTTGTCGTGATTCTACAATCGAACTTCCCCATTCTTCCTGGCTCTCTCCTTTGCAGTCGGATTTCGATGTCCAGCTGATATTCTTGTCATATTTTTCCTCGAAATGTCACAATATGCCTTTGGTTACTGACATTCCGTGTCCATTTTCTTGTTACATTTGCAAAGCTTTAGCTTGACGATGGCTAATGACTAGTGAGCTGTCTAGCAGGGGTGTAATAATTAGTCCAAACTGTTGTAAACAGTTTTACAGCTAAAACGAGTGTTTATATTGGACACATTCGGGTAGGTCCAGTCCCGTTCCCTTCCGTTTAAGAAACGTTTTGCAACAGAATCAGCGTAATGAAGACGCCCCGGGTGGACACGTGGCAACATAGAGGAGCAAGGGAAATGTTGTTCCTACCCTCCATGACCTACCGCACAGTGAGGCCCGTGGATTTCGGCAAACAAAAGAAGTCTAGCAACAAACTATACAAATATAATTTGTTTCGATAATTAACGGTGTGTTTCACACACTACCATACGAAAGTTACATTGACATCATTCGTTAGTTGACTAAAGAGCTTCTACTCAAGAAAATATCACAACCTGTTTTTCGAAAGTTCGCCTAAGACATTGCTCCGGGAGAAACACACGATCAAGACTAAACATTCCTATGCATTTGGGGAACCACAGAACGCATTCCCTATGGATGGACCTTCGTCTGATCTATTTTTGTTTGGCAAAGTGTCTAGGGAAATAGTAATTCAAGCTAGCTAGCCAAAGGTCACAAAACTTTATATTTGAGTGCAATTTAGACAGTTTTCAAATTGACAGAATCTGAAATATCCCCACCCCAAATAAACCATTAAAATCAATTAAATTAATATCATACTTAATCTCTGACATCTAACCATAACAAAAGGCAACAACAAAAATCACCAATGATGAACGAACACAATTAGGAATCATTTTAGGAACATTAAGGATAAACAAAAAACAGATTAACTGAACAAAACATTTTTTTGCTAAAATTATTCAGTATAGTTCTAATTGTTTTATGATAGACAAGAAGCAAAGACTGCTTTCTGGCTAAATACTTTTCAAGTGTACAATTGATGTTTACCCACGAATCAACTCCTTGTATATGATGAGAACAGGAGCAAACTGTTAAACTGGACAGCAGTTCTTTATTGAATTAAATCAGTGTCTTCAAAACTCTACTTGAGAATTTGGAGAAAGGAATTGGACAAAACAGAAGCCAAAAACACCATCTCTCCTGGTTCACTTAGATATGCACTATAGATGGGAAAAAACAAGCAAATCTCTTTAAATCAATATTTACTTGACCATCATCAAGTCAATGGATTGTGATAAGTGAACATCTTTGGCAGTGTATTCAGCAAGTTAGGGAGAAACTGTGTGAACTGCTCACTTAAGCAAATGCATAGCTAGTATTTCACATTACTTTTTGTTCTTCCATAGAACTACCATATTAACAGACACTATCACCACCCTTTAACTAAAATGTCATGTTTCTTGTCTCACTTTCCAGCTTTATAAATGGACCATTAAAACAAACACAGACCGAGCCCGTATTCAGTAAGCGTCTCAGAATAGAAGTGCTGAGCTAGGATCAGCTTTGACTTTTAAATCAAAATGAATAGCAAGGGGTAACAGATACTAGATCAGCAAGCCTACTCCAAGGTGCTTTGTGAATACAGATACTGGCTAACAAGACAGGAGAAGGTTCCAAATGTTCAAGATCTCCATTAAAAAAAACAAATCCCGGATGTCTTTCTGTTTCTAAACACACAGACCATGACTGACACTAAATACATCAGGGGTTGAAATGTAAATTAATTTGAATCTAAATAAAAACATCCAGATACAAAGACCAGTATGCACACATGACCAAAAATACATTTCATAAATCAAGTCACCATTTCTGTTGTACAGCTCTAAACTAAAATAGGTGCTCTCTCTCAGCTAGTAACAAAAACCCCATTACAATGCATGTAGAGTGAGAACATTGTCTAATTAGTTTGAAAACACACCTGTTATTTTTGAGAGAAAATATGCGGTCTATAATCTGACTGGCAGTCACAAACGGAAATATATTATATGGGGGGGAGGGGGCAGCATGTGTTGAAAAAAAAATACAAAAGTGGTTTTAACTTTCCGAAGAACAATGTTTGATATCATCAATAGTAAAAAAAAAAACATTTTTTCCCCCAGCCTAAAGTAAAACATTATATAGAGGATCATAAATTAAACTAATTGCAGACTGATACCTTATAGAAACAGGGATGGGGAATATCAAGGTCATAAAAGGGTCTTAAAAATCCAAAAGCAGAGCCCTATCAAAATGCAAAGTAATTGGGTGGTTTTCACTGATAGGATGGTAACTTCACCAGTCTGCACATATACTTCTGGGAGCAAACACACATTCTGACTGATGTTTGAGTACTGCATTCAGACCAGGGTTGGGTTCATTTCACTTATCAATTCAGGAAGTGAATTTAAAACCTGAATTGATGAATGAAAAATGCCTCATAGAAAACAATGGGAGAATTTTCAATTGAATAGAGTTAAAGTTCACTTCCTGAATTTACTGATTTGATCCCCAACCCGGACTCAGGTAAACAACAAAATGAGAGTGCAGGTCTACACTAATTTCTTGGCTTCGAAGAAACTCTTGAGATGTCTCATCTGCCAGAAGCCAATGGCCACCAGGATCAATGTCTGAACGATGGACCACCACAGAACCCTCTGGTTTGTGCTCTCACTGGTCTGCCTGAAGCGCTCCTCACGGTACTGGAAAAGACAGAGCAATTATAAATACAAATAGTAGCACACAAGCCAAGGGAACAATATCTGAACTAGAGGTAAATATGGAATTCAGCAAATGTCTTAAATCAAACTGCCTTGAAAAGACTGGTATTTTATGGAGAAAACATTGCACCAAATGGTTTGTTTCGCGTTCATTCCGCTCATTGTGTTTTACGGACCACCTGTCGGTAGACGTCTGACTGACATTATTTTAGTATTTTTCTACATGTAGAATCGGTTTGTAAATTACAGCCAGCTCTCTTTTCAGAGGTGCCAAGGACTCATGGCAAGCAAACACTACCAGTGTGTCCAGGGCTTTACTCAAGAGGACAGCTGATGTAGAATTGAGTTAGAATTGGGCTCCCAAGTGACACAGCGGTCTAAGCAGTGCTAGAGGCTTCACTTCAGACCCTGGTTAGATCCCGGGCTGTATCACAACCAGCCGTCATCGGAAGTCCCATAGAGCGGGGCACAATTGGCCCAGCGTCATATTACGGACATATTTAATCAAACCTTATCCCAGTCTGCTGTTCCCACATGCTTCATGAGGGCCACCATTGTTCCTGTTCCCAAGAAAGCTAAGGTAACTGAGCTAAACGACTACCCACTCACTCCCGTCATCATGAAGTGCTTTGAGAGACTAGTCAAGGACCATATCACCTTCACCCTACCTGACACTCTAGACCGACTCCAATTTGCTTACCGCCCCAATAGGTCCACAGACAACGCAATCACAACCACACTGCACAAACCAATCTGGACAAGAGGAATACCTATGTAACAGTATAACTTTAGACCGTCCCCTCGCCCATACCCGGGCGCGAACCAGGGACCCTCTGCACACATCAACAACAGTCACCGACGAAGCGTCGTTACCCATCGCTCCACAAAAGCCGCGGCCCTTGCAGAGCAAGGGGGAACCACTACTTCAAGGTCTCAGAGCAAGTGACGTCACCGATTGAAACGCTATTTAGCGCGCACCGCTAACTAAGCTAGCTGTTTCACACCCGTTACACCTATGTGAGAATGCTGTTCATCGACTACAGCTCAGCATTTAATACCATAGTACCCTCCAAACTCGTCATCAAGCTCGAGACCTTGGGTCTCGACCATGCCCTGTGCAACTGGGTACTGGACTTCCTGACGGGCTGCCCCCAGGTGGTGAGGGTAGGTAACAACATCTCCACCCCGCTGATCCTCAACACTGGGGCCACACAAGGGTGCGTTCTGAGCCCTGTCCTGTACTCCCTGTTCACCCACGACTGCGTGGCCATGCATGCCTCCAACTCAATCATCAAGTTTGCGGATGATACTACAGTGGTAGGCTTGATTACCAACAACGACAAGACAGCCTACAGGAAGGAGGTGAGGGCCCTCGGAGTGTGGTGTCAGGAAAATGACCTCTCACTCAACGTCAACAAAACAAAGGAAATGATTGTGGACTTCAGGAAACAGCAGAGGGAGCACCCCCCTATCCACATCGACGGGACAGTAGTGGAGAGGGTAGTAAGTTTTATGTTCCTCGGCGTACACATCACGGACAAACTGAATTGGTCCACCCACACAGACAGCATTGTGAAGAAGGCGCAGCAGCGCCTCTTCAACCTCAGGAGGCTGAAGAAATTCAGCTTGTCACCAAAAGCACTCACAAACTTCTACAGATGCACAATCGAGAGCATCACCGCCTGGTACGGCAACTGCTCCGCCCACAACCATAAGGCTCTCCAGAGGGTAGTGAGGTCTGCACAACGCATCACCGGGGGCAAACTACCTGCCCTCCAGGACACCTACACCACCTGATGTCACAGCAAGGCCATAAAGATCATCAAGGACAACAACCACCCAAGCCACTGCCTGTTCACCCCGCTATCATCCAGAAGGCGAGGTCAGTACAGATGCATCAAAGCTGGGACCGAGACACTGAAAAACAGCTTCTATCTCAAGGCCATCAGACTGTTAAACAGCCACCACTAACATTGAGTGGCTGCTGCCAACATAATGACTCAACTCCAGCCACTTTAATAATGGAAATTGATGTAAAAAATGTATCACTAGCCACTTTAAACAATGCCACTTAATATAATGTTTACATACCCTACATTACTCATCTCATATGTATATACTGTACTCCATACCATCTACTGCATCTTGCCTATGCCGTTCTATACCATCACTCATTCATATATCTTTATGTACATATTCTTTATCCCTTTACACTTGTGTGTATAAGGTAGTAGTTGTGGAATTGTTAGGTTAGATTACTCGTTGGTTATTACTGCATTGTCGGAACTAGAAGCACAAGCATTTCGCTACACTCGCATTAATATCTGCTAACCATGTGTATGTGACAAATACAATTTGATTTGTGTTAGGGTTTGGCCGGAGTAGGCTGCCATGGTAAAGAAGAATTTGTTCTTAACTGACTTGCCTAGTTAAATAAAGGTTAAATAAATAAAAAAACATTTAAAAATGTACTCACCCTCTGATAGTTCTGCTCCTTCTGGATCTGGTCCACCTGCTCCACCAGCTGTCTCACTCTCAGCTGCAGCTCTGTCAGCTTGTCTTTGGCTGCAATCTCTGCATAGTTATTGGTGTGCTCTCCCACTTGGATGTCCAGGTGAACTCTCTGAGGGTGGTTCACAGCAATTCAGAGGAGCATAAACATAGGTATTTTCAAAACACTTACATCCCCCCCGCCCCCATCCCATATTGTATCCTGCCATCAGCTTTTCTTATTGACCCACATTGTGAGTGCAATAGCCTTTTCCTCCACATTTGTCCCACTAATGTACTTACAAGCATTCCTCCAGCGAAGAGGGCAAACTTGGAGGAGTTGGAGTGAAGGCAGATCTGATGTTCTCCTGGGGTGTGAGAGGTGAAGGTGAATCTTCCCTCCGAGCCGTATTGACGAGACAGGATCACCTAGAGTCCAGATAAGAAAACACACAGAAAGCAACACTTTCTCAGTATAATTACTATTCAATTCAATGTAGCTTGGTTTTTAATTATTCTCACAGGCTTCTCTCAGAGAATAACATATGATGTGAATGATACTGGTTGCATAGTGTAGCATCCTACCTTCTCATCAGGGTCTTTCACCTCAACAAACATCCCCAGACCCTGTGTGGCAGGAAGGTACTCTTCTTTCTGTTTGTCGTACAATTGTGTACGATAGTTTCCTTAAAAAAGAGACAAAAATGTAATTGTTTACACATGCCAGCCAATGACTGCTTCTACCGGTCTTATCCTTACAAGTGCCTAGCTAGAGGGTAAACTGATAGGGTCAGGGTCGTTTCAGGACCTACAATATGGATGGTACGACAGTAAAATGTAGTTACACTAGATATGGTTTATATTTATTAAAAGTATCCACATCATGATAGTTGTAGCTAGTTGAGAACATCAATATGACAAGTGTCAGGTTTTTATTGTTAGATATAACTGCACTGTTGGAGCTAGAAACATGAGCATTTCGCACCTGCGATAACATCTGCAAATGTGTACGCCACTAATAAAATTGTATTTGATTTGTATAGCTAACGTTAGCTAGCTGGTTAACTTAGTTAGCTAACCTGCTCATGAATTTGAGAAGCTAGCTAGCCAAGTCTGTCAACAAGTCAACTGAAAAGTAAGTTTACAGACACATTTAATGTTGACTGGCTAGATTTCTAGCTAACTAACTAGGTTGCTGGTTAACGTTAGCTGACTTCCCGAGGCTAAATAGCATAGCAATCCCAAGATAACGTTACTGACCGATGATCATGGTTTCATCCGGAATTTCCTCTATGAAGCATTTCTTCTCAGTCTCCCCGATGTGAAAATACAGCGAGGAGACAAAGGTGTAATAAACGTTCAAAAGCAAAACTAACAACACACAAGACTGCATTTTGACTGCCACCATCTTCCAGGCGATGATAGACGAAGGATGTTGTGATCTGAGTCTGCGCGGACACCAATGCCACGTAACCTATCGCTTATCATCGTCCAATCAACACTCGAGTTAGACTTGTGGTTATGGTAGTTCTAAGTAATGTTCTTCCGGTTTCATGTTTATGCATATATTATTATTATTTTTTAAATCCGACACTAACAATGCGAATGAAAATAATTGACTGACTATGGTCTTCAATTTAGACATCATTTAGTTTAATCAGTAGTAGAGCTTCACTAGAAAAAGTGCAGGGCTAACGGGTACTGTCTGTCACACAAAATGATATGAAAGCTTTAGGACTACACATTAGAAGACACTGAGTTTAATCATTTGGGGAGACCAGTTTTATTGAGTCTTACAGGATAACGCAACACGGCCTTGTTCAGTTTGAATCATTCAATCACGGTAAAGGGACATTTCTACTCAAATAATCCATGTTTAAGCAGCCACCTCAAAAGGAAAGAAACACTTTATGCAGAATTGTTAAAAACACAATTCCCATGGATCTAATGTCAAATGTGATGCAATCTCACATGAGAGATTTGTAAAGCCCCCAAGGTAGGCCTTACCGAATGTAAATGTGCCCAAAATCCTTACCAACACCCATATTGAATTCAAAGTCAAAAGCAGTTAGAGATCAATGTAAAAAACTAAATGAAATCCTAAACATATTTAAAATCAGTCCAATCACTCAGAATCCAATGGTATAAAAAGATGAGGTGAAAATAAATCAACTTATACAGAAAATGTTGTGAAAGTAAATCTCATTTGAAAGTTATTTAACAAATCAGTGTTTTTACAGGTTGATCCAAATTCACAAGTATCCCCTGTACTGTGAAAACAAAAATAACAGGGGAAAGGGTGTGAATAAAAACAAAAACAAACTGCCTCCATCAAAAGGTCACTCATATACGTGGTAGTCATGGTTATTTCACAAACATTGGACGATACCATAAGTGACTAATCATCGCGGTGCTTCAGCAGATATAAACATTTGTACAATCTTTAGAAAATTCACTTTGGATGTGTTAATGAATCTGTATTTTTCACAACAGTTCATTTTCAAAATACCTCTCACATACAGAAATATGTTTTTCCTCTCAATAAAACCTCCTGTTTCGTTCCTGGCGCTTCTGAAAGACTACAGCCCCTACAACACCACAAACTACAATTCCCAGTAGAGCACATAGCAGAAGCAGGAAGACCTTCCAGCCAGTAAGAGGTGTGCTTCGGAAGTTACCAGTAGGATCATCAATGTTGTCTTTGAAAGAGAAAATTTAAAGAAGAATGATCATGGTTAACTCTTAATCTAACAAGTCTACTCACCTACCGTAGATGATTTATAGTAAGATGACAAATACTTAACGGTGGTCAAATGGAATACCATCTTTGTCTATTTGGTTAGAACAGAAATGGGTTTTCTTTATCGAATAAAATCTACCTACCTTTGGGGGACTTCAGCAGGCTGACGCTTGGCTCAATCTTGGTCCAGTCCAGACTGTCCTCATCAGGTGCGTGTTCCACCATCAGTTGATACATCTTCATAGAGATGATGTCATGGTTATCTGCAACATGAGAGTTGTGTTAGCATGAATCACCATAGACTTCAAATGTACAACGCCAGACTGTGAAATGACAAACAAATAATTGGTTCAATCTGTGTGTACTCTTCTGCACAGCAAGGTTTTTTTTTTTATAAGAATTTAATCAAGGTCAGGCATTATCTTTCTCAGCGTGCAGTTTTTAAATTTGTGTTCGAGACCTAAAAAGAAATGTGATCTACATCTTGAAAGAATCAGTCTCTATTTAATCCACCCTGACCCAACCTACCAGAGATCCACTGTAGCAATAATCAGTCTCCACAACCTGATCCAACCTACCAGAGATCCACTGTAGCAATAATCAGTCTCCACAACCTGACCCAACCTACCAGAGATCCACTGTAGCAATAATCAGTCTCCACAACCTGATCAAACCTACCAGAGATCCACTGTAGCAATAATCAGTCTCCACAACCTGACCCAACCTACCAGAGAGATCTCCTGTAGCAGCAGAAGCCCCAAAGTAGTACCCCGTGGGGAGGCGGACACCCCCGATGTCAATGCACTCTTTCCATTCATTCTTATCATCAATGTCAATCATCACCTGTAGAGATCAGAATGGCACAATTCAGCAATTGACATTATTTGAATAAAAATGTATCATGTCAATTACATAACTTATACTCTATAACATAAAAGAAGAAGAAAAAATGAAATTTATATAACACAAGAGGCCAGGTTCCCAGACAAAGATGAAGCGTAGTCCTGGACCAAAAAGCATGCTCCAAGAAGCATCTCTATTATGCATGCCGTTTAATACAGGACTAGGTTAAGCCTCATCTGTGTTTAGGATACCAGTCCAAGATGTCTAGACTATAGTAATTTATATCACTTAAAAAGGGATTCCTACCGTGAGTCTGCCCTTGGAGTAGCGAATGGCGAGGTAGGTGTCATGGTCTTTGTTCCTGATCTCAGAAGAGCAGCCTCCCAGTTCAGAGGTACGTCCATCATTCCCATGGTCATAGGGCAGAGAACCATTATTCACCATGGCAGAGATGTAGGGAAAGGAACGCTAGTGTAAAGCACAAGGGATGTCACAGAAAACAACAACAAAAAATATTCAATAAAGATAAGACATTGTGAATCAAATATTTGATCCTAGTGCTGACTCAGTTACCAATCAATCCATCTTACACTGTGATGCAAAAAAAAAATATATATTTTAAATTTGACCCCTTTTTCTCTCCAATTTCATGGTATCCAATTGTTTTTAGTAGCTACTATCTTGTCTCATCGCTTCAACTCCCGTACGGGCTCGGGAGAGACGAAGGTTGAAAGTCATGCGTCCTCCGATACACAACCCAAGCAAGCCGCACTGCTTCTTAACACAGCGCGCATCCAACCCGGAAGCCAGCCGCACCAATGTGTCGGAGGAAACACTGTGCACCTGGCAACCTTGGTTAGCGCGCACTGCGCCCGGCCCGCCACAGGAGTCGCTGGTGCGTGATGAGACACGGACATCCCTACCGACCAAGCCCTCCCTAACCCGGACGACGCTAGGCCAATTGTGCGTCGCCCCACGGACCTCCCGGTCGCGGCCGGACGCAAAATTATTTGTACATGTATTTCAAAATGTTTAATAAGCCGAATGCAGCATATTAAAGGAGATGATGATGATGCTACAAAAAGGTCCTTCTCGGAAAGAAACTAAAAAGCTTCATATGAAAAAAATAACAAAGAAACTCAAAAGAAAATACATCACATTAAAATCCTTCCATCACATTGACATGAAACGCAAGAGAATAATGATAAATGTAGCTGCGTCAACTCACGTCAGCCGCCTCATCGTTATGGTACGTGTCTATAAAAAGGGCGAGGCCGTGGAACTTAGCATTGCTGCCAAACACAGACCCTGCAAAGGGAAGAATCACGTCAAGTCAACCAGCCAGATCGCTGCACTTACATCCATCCCATGAAGATCATTGCGGAAGGTATCCACAAATAAAGCCAGGCCAACAAAATGATCTTGGTTTCCAAAGACTGGGCCTGAATGGAAGGCAAAGAGTTCGAGATATGATGAGCACATGACTGAGATTTAAAGTGATTACGGCAAATGCAACCCAGTGCTACCACATCACATAGACTAGTCTACCGATTTGATTGCCAAAGCTTTGTACTGGAATGAGGAAGTGATTGATGACAAAGATTCTATTTTGGCAAGATGATGTATTACCTGGATGAAGTCTCTCCTTCGTGTACCAGATGGCAATGCCGTCTCCATGGAGATTTTTCTTCCCCGACCCGTGGATCTTGTACTGCACGTGCATCTCCCAGTCTTTCAGATGAACAGGCTGCACAGAGAAAACACAATGACATTGGATCATCAATTCAACCATGAATTGGACCCATCTATTTAGTTTAAAATGTAGATATTCTCCAATCAAGCTATAATGGATTTGAGAGTGGACTGTATTTTCGGTGTGTAATGCCTAACAGAATACATTTCATAGAAGTTAGTTCCTTACTCACCACTGTGTTCCATATGGATCCCTGTTTACTTCTCTCATCAGGTGTCAGGCGCACATACGAGCTGGTGACTAGCGTGCTCCCCCAGAAGTCCCACTGACTGGATGGGCTGCTTCCAACACCTGTACAACATTTTGGTGAAGAATCAAGCAGGATTTTAGGGACACATGGGAGAAGAATGTGAAGAATTCCGTTGTTCATCAATTACTCATTGCCACCCCTTGCCCAGCTCTTAAGAACCCAAGGGGGCCCACAGCCGGTCCCATTCTTGGGTTCTCAGTTGATGGTATGGAGGACAGCTGGCTCCATGTGAACTACAACCCCGACGCTCTGTTTTAACATTTAGAAACATTATTAATCCTCACTAGTAATATAGTTTTGGAAACCTTTGAAACTTAACTTTCATATAAACAAGAAAAAATCTTTCAAATACAAAATTACTGTGCGCAGTTTAGCAAAAGACCATTCCCCTCACAAGTGGAATGGTCATTTGGCTCAATGTAATGGTCAATGGCTCAATGTAATGGTCAATGGCTCAATGTAATTAAGAGTTATGAATTAGCCAAGCAGACTAAACAGAGTTGAGTGGAGTTGGCTACCCCAAGCCTGGCCCAAGATGTACTGTTAAGGAGGAGCCTACCGTTACTCCTCAAGGTCCAAGGACCTTATCATTTATTTTACCTTTATTTAACTAGGCAAGTCAGTTAAGAACAAATTCTTATTTTCAATGACGGACTAGGAACGGTGGGTTAACTGCCCGTTCAGGGGCAGAACAACAGATTTGTACCTCGTCAGCTCGGGGATTCCATCTTGCAACCTTCCGGTTACTAGACCAACGCTCGAACCACTAGGCTACCCTGCCGCCCCATAAGACATCCTAATAGCAATATATAATATCCTAATAGTAATATATAATATCCTAATAGTAATATATGATATCCTAATAGTAATATATGATATCCCAATAGTAATATATGATATCCCAATAGTAATATATGATATCCTAATAGTAATATATAATCTCATCCTAATAGTAATATATAATATCCTAATAGTAATATATGATCTCATCCTAATAGTAATATATAATATCCTAATAGTAATATATGATCTCATCCTAATCGTAATATATGATCTCATCCTAATCGTAATATCCTAATAGTAATATATAATCTCATCCTAATAGTAATATATAATATCCTAATAGTAATATATACAATATCTCATCCTAATAGTAATATATAATATCCTAATAGTAATATATGATCTCATCCTAATAGTAATATATAATATCCTAATAGTAATATATAATATCCTAATAGTAATATATGATCTCATCCTAATAGTAATAATGACATCCTAAAGGTAATATATTCTATCCCATCCTAAAGGTAATATATTCTATCCCATCCTAAAGGTAATATATTCTATCCCATCCTAAAGGTAATATATTCTATCCCATCCTAAATGTAATATATTCTATCCCATCCTAAATGTAATATATTCTATCCCATCCTAAAGGTAATATATTCTATCCCATCCTAAAGGTAATATATTCTATCCCATCCTAAAGGTAATATATTCTATCCCATCCTAAAGGTAATATATTCTATCCCATCCTAAAGGTAATATATTCTATCCCATCCTAAATGTAATATATTCTATCCCATCCTAAAGGTAATATATGCTATCCCATCCTAATAGTAAAATATGATATTTTTGACCTGCAATAGATGCAAAGGCTTTGGCAGGGGGGGAAACAACTCAGTAGTGAGAGTAACCGTTTCAAGACGTGGACACAACGTTGTATGAATGCCACCAGGGCACAGACAAACAAAGCCAAAGACAAATATGCTGCTGAAAGGGATAAGAAGAAGGCAGTTCAAAGACAAATCAATGTCATTTATACTATACACTTTTATAACATTCATTTAATTTGAATAATGTTGAAGTACTAATTAACAATGGAATGTTTATCAATCAAATTGAAAGTGGGACTTTAAAACGGGTGTTCCAACTCTTTGGTCAGTAAAGATCCCATTAGGAAATAATCTATATGTAACAAAATATCTGTAAAAACAAAAATGTAAAACAAAAGTATTTTTGTCCTCCAAATAGAGGGGTGTATGGGCCAATAAAATACATACAAATAAAGAGTATTTAAGTGGAGTCAGGTTGGTGGGTTTCCCCTGTATAGAGTGGTGTCAGGGTGGTGAGATACCCCTGTATAGAGTGGTGTTAGGGTCGTGAGTTTCCCCTGTATAGAGTGGTGAGTCTCCCCTGTATAGAGTGGTGAGTTTCCCCTGTATAGAGTGGTGAGTTTCTACTGTATAGAGTGGTGTTAGGGTGGTGAGTTTCCCCTGTATAGAGTGGTGAGTTTCCCCTGCATAGAGTGGTGTTAGGTTGGTGAGTTTCCCCTGTATAGGGTGGTGAGTTTCCCCTGCATAGAGTGGTGAGTTTCCCCTGCATAGAGTGGTGAGTTTCCCCTGAATAGAGTGGTGTTAGGTTGGTGAGTTTCCCCTGCATAGAGTGGTGTTAGGGTGGTGAGTTTCCTCTGTATAGAGTGGGGTTAGGGTGGTGAGTTTCCCCGGGTATAGAGTGGTGAGTTTCCCCTGAATAGAGTGGTGTTAGGGTGGTGAGTTTCCCCTGCATAGAGTGGTGAGTTTCCCCTGTATAGAGTGGTGTTAGGGTGGTGAGTTTCCTCTGTATAGAGTGGGGTTAGGGAGGTGAGTTTCCCCGGTATAGAGTGGTAAGTTTCCCCTGTATAGAGTGGGTTTAGGGTGGTGAAAACTAGTTAGCTACAGCAAGCTAGTTAGCTAAATTGACATATGTTTAATGCTTTTCGACCTGTCCCTAAATTAATTTAGTTTGGTTCAAAGTTCGTTTTGATATTTCAACCTGTGTGTCCTGATCGCGTCAAAATCAACTTGCGCGAGCGGTCTGGTCAGCATGTTATGACGGAACCAATGGGATGCAGGAACGCCCCGAATTGCGGGCTGCAGTTACACACTATTTGGCTAGTTAGCGAACTATCTAGTTAATTAGTTTAACTGGCTCCTTGCAGCTAAAGTTATTGAAAATATAAAAGTTAGCTATCATTATCACATGCCGTTAGCGTACTTACCCTGGTACGGTTTCATGAGCGAATGCTCCCGCTTTAAGTGCTCTACATTGCCGTCTGTTATATCGCATTTCAATAGAGTAAAGTGAAGTAATAGGAAAGGCAGTGGTCTGCTGATAAATGTACCAACACCTCTCATTTTGCTGCCTGGGAAAGACACCATGGATCCTGGATAACCATCTTCCTGATCCGGGTAGGACACAGCAACTCCCACTAAAATAGTTCCTATGTTACTTTTCAGTTCAGGAACTTTAACCGTGTCCTATTTTTGTTGTTGTTGAAATAACCGTCTATATGAAAGTAATATTTTCATTGTTACCTTTCAAAGTTCAAACAGCGTTTTTTTAAATTATCGCTTTGAACTTGTAGTTGTAAATAATGTTTTCATAGTTGGTAAAAATTACTATAGCCAATCATGGACGACCACATAGTTAAAGACAACAAAAACGACCAATCAGGGGCTTGGTTGTAGTTGGAACGTTCGAAGTATGCAAATGTTCACAACTTTGCAAATAGCACGACTGACGTGTCTTTTTCTCCACTAGATGGTGCCACTACATCAGTTTGTTAATTTGAAGAGTTCGTAACTTCCTACTGTGTCGGCCCACAAGGTCGCAAATAAAAACTATGAAAATAAAGCTGAAATATTGACTTCACAACAAAAATAAGTATAAAAAAAAGAAATTACAAAAACGGAACAATTAAAAAGCACCCTAAGGAAAAGCAAAGCTAAAAATATGTTTTAAGCTCTCTTTTCAATTTGTCCACAGATCAAATCAAACTTTAATTGTCACATTCGCAGAATACAACAAGTGTAGACCTTACCGTGAAATACTTACTTACAAGCAGCAGCAGTGCTGCTCTTCCAGAGGCTGGGGGTGTAATAACTAAAGGCTGCCTCCATGCCTCTTGGTTCTAGGCTTTGGGATACTTAAGGCCAGAGGACCTGAGGGGCCTAGTGTGTACATAACTTAAAAGCATGTCTGGCATGTATTGGGATGCATATTTGTGGATTGATTTAAAAACCAATAGAATAATCTTAATGAATTCTAAAACTCACAGGCACCCAGTGCAGAGACCTCAAAACCGATGTAATGTGTCCTCTCCATCTGGTCTTGGACAGTACCCGTGCTGCAGCATTCTGTAGGGTTTGAAGTTGACCAATGGCTTTCTTGGGTAGACCAGACAGAGCATTACAGTAGTCAAGCCTGCTTGTATTTTTTTATGATTTAACATATATTTAACTAGGCAAGTCAGTTAAGAACAAATTCTTATTTTCAATGACGGCCCAACGCTCTAACCATTAGGCTGATACAGAGAGACTCATCCATGCATAGGAGAGAAAAGGTCGCACCTTGACGAAATTACTCAGGTGGTAAAAAGCCATTTTGGTCACATTCCTAATGTGTGATTTGAAATTTTGTTCAAAATCTAAAATAACACCTAGTGTTACAGCATGTAACAATTTTACAGTTCGTAAAAGGACATCAGTCAATTGAAAATAAATTCTTGAGGCTCTAATCTATGGATTTCACATGACGGCAGGTGCACAGCCATGGGTGGGCCTGAGAGGGCATAGGCCCAGTCACGGAGGAGCCAGGCCCAGCCGTTCCTGCAGTCAGCATCCCAATTGCAGCATCCCAATTGCACATTTTAGTGTCCTTTTATTGTCCCCCAGCACAAGGTTCACCTATATAATGATCATGCTGTTTTAATCAGCTTCTTGATATGCCACACCTGTCAGGTAGATGGATTATCTTGGCAAAGGAGAAATGCTCACTAACAGGGATGTAAACAAATTTGTGCACAACATTTGAGAGGTATAAGCTTTTTGTGCGTATGGAACATATCTAGGATCTTTTGTTTCAGCTCATGAAACATGGGACCAACATTTTACATGTTTTGTTTATATTTTTGTTCAGTATAATTCCTGTTATAATGAAGCTTTGTATGTTTGCTCTCTAGACACAGTGACTTACTTTTCTACTTTGTCTTCAGATTTAACATCAAAACAATAAAGAAGGGGTCCTACCACTGTACCCGGGGGGGCCCCCAGGACCGACAACATTTATCAAGGATCCCCAGATGTTCCTGCCAAGGCAGCAGCTACTCTTCATGTTTTTTTAAAATAGAATTTGGGAGTACATCCAACCGGCCTCACTACCGCACACCACCTGTAACCACGCCAGCCCAGGACCTCCACATCCACAGACCACCTGTAACCACGCCAGCCCAGGACCTCCACATCCACAGACCACCTGTAACCACGCCAGCCCAGGACCTCCACATCCACAGACCACATGTAACCAAGCCAGCCCAGGACCTCCACATCCACAGACCACATGTAACCAAGCCAGCCCAGGACCTCCACATCCACAGACCACATGTAACCAAGCCAGCCCAGGACCTCCACATCCACAGACCACATGTAACCACGCCAGCCCAGGACCTCCACATCCACAGACCACCTGTAACCACGCCAGCCCAGGACCTCCACATCCACAGACCACATGTAACCACACCAGCCCAGGACCTCCACATCCACAGACCACCTGTAACCACACCAGCCCAGGACCTCCACATCCAGCTTCTTCCCCTGCGGGATCATCTGAGACCAGCCACTCGGAGGGCTGATGAAACTGTGGGTTTTCATAACCGAAGAATTTCTGCACAAACTGTCGGGAAACATCTCAGGAAGACTAATCTGTGTACTCTTCATCCTCACCAGGGTCTTGACCTGACTGCAGTTCGGAGTCGTAACCGACCTCGGTGGGCAAATGCTCCCCTTCGATGGCCACTAGCATGCTGGAGAAGTGTGCTCTTCACGGATTAATCGAGGTTTCAACTGTTCCTGGCAGATAGTGAGCGTATATGGCATCGTGTGGGCGAGTGGTTTTCTGATGTCAACGTTGTGAAAAGCGTTCCCCATGGTAAAGGTGGGGTTGTGGTATGGGCATGCATAAGCTACGGACAATGTACACAATTTCATTTTTGTCAATTTGAATAAACAGAGATATCGTGCCCTTTATCTGCCAGCATCACCTCATATTTCAGCATGAATGCACAGCCCCATGTCGCAAGGATCTGTACACAATACCTGGAAGCTGAAAACATCCGGGTTCTTCCTTGGCCTGCATACTCACCAGACATGTCACCCATTGAGCATGTTCGGGATGCTCTGGATCAACGCGTACGTCTGCGTGTTCCAGTTCCAGCCAATATCCAGCAACTTCGCACAGCCATTGACGAGGAGTGGGACAACATTCCACAGTCCAAAATCAACAGCCTGATCAACTCTATGTGAAGGAGATGTGTCGAGCTGCATGAGGCAAATGGAGGTCACCAGGTACTGACTGGTTTTCTGATGCACGCCCCTACTTTTAATTTTTTTTAAATTTCAATTAATTTTTTATTCCCAGTGACTTGAAATCTGTAAATTAGGGCCTAATTAATCTATTTAAATTGACTGATTTCCTTATATGAGCTGTACCTCAGTAAATATATTTTCTATTTTTGTTCAGCGTAGTGATCATATCATTCAGCAACATCAATAACAAAACCATAACTATCCTGTTATGTTTTTTAAAACTTCGATTATAAAGGCCTACCGTCCATGAGGGCGTAATAACGTTTGACATCAGATAGGACTCCAGCTTTATCTTATGTCCAGTCTGAAAATAGAATTAATCAGTTAAGCACTCGGTCTGTTCTTATGGGAAGAAACAAACATTGCATGTGTTACATTATTTTTTGCAACGCAGTGATCTGCTTCTCGCTGTTTATTATCTATGCATAGTTACTTTACCCCTACCTACTTTACATATTACCCCCCCCCCCTCCCCGCACATTGACTCAACACCGGCACCCCCTGTATATAGCATATTTTATTGCGATTTTTTTTTTCTTAACTCTATTTTTATTTATTTTTTAGACTACATTGTTTGTTAAGGGCTTGTAAGTAAACATTTTCACGATGAGATCTACACCTGTTGTTTTCGGCACATGTGACAAATATCATTTGATTTATTTGCTAGTTGACAGCTTACCTTGAGTTGCTGATGTCTTCCATCCTCGTATCCTGACTAAAGAGAAACAGGCCGCGTTCATTACACAATAACTATCAAACCACATGTAAAAATGTAAATCAATGAATCTAAATCAATCCCATCTACTCTGCATTATCTAGGGTTGGTTGATTCCTGATCAATAAGTCATCCATAAATGCACCAGACATTTGCACCAGACAATCATTTGTCAGCGATTTATTTGACATAACATGTAGATGTATTCTCTATTTTAAAATAATGGAACAAAATAGCCCAGAATTGCAGTCTCAACTGTTAAGCAAGAGTAGATAAACTTGATGTCTTGAGGCATGAAGTTAAAGGTCCTGGACAGTCATTCTAATTCCCATGTAAAATAGCCTTTTGATTGACTCCAATATCACCCATAATATTTTTTGGGGGGATAGAAATGGTACATTTGACTAAGTACTTTTTATCTCACGACTAACTACTAGGAAGTTTGAAAAGGCAGGCTCTTTATTTTTTTTATATATATATATATACACACATCTCCCGTTTGGTATGTCTCTTGTGATGCGGTTCACAGCAGCACTGACTGATGTGTTGGCATGACAACTGGGTCAGAGTTTTGAACGAACCCCACACCATTTTGTTCCATGCTGGATGAAGACCTAGCTAGCCAGTAAACTAACTAACACCAGATGAAGACCTAGCTAACACCAGACACAGATGAAGACCTAGCTAACACCAGACACAGATGAAGACCTAGCTAACACCAGACACAGATGAAGACCTAGCTAACACCAGACACAGATGAAGACCTAGCTAACGCCAGACATGGATGAAGACCTAGCTAACACCAGACACGGATGAAGACCTAGCTAACACAAAACACAGATGAAGACCTAGCTAGCCGGTAACTGGCTAACACCAGACACAGATGAAGACCTAGCTAGCCAGTAACTAACACCAGACCCAGATGAAGACCTAGCTAGCCAGTAACTAACACCAGACACAGATGAAGACCTAGCTAACACCAGACACAGATGAAGACCTAGCTAACACCAGACACAGATGAAGACCTAGCTAGCCGGTAACTGGCTAACACCAGACACAGATGAAGACCTAGCTAACACCAGACACAGATGAAGACCTAGCTAGCCGGTAACTGGCTAACACCAGACACAGATGAAGACCTAGCTAACACCAGACACAGATGAAGACCTAGCTAACACAAGACACAGATGAAGACCTAGCTAGCCGGTAACTGGCTAACACCAGACACGGATGAAGACCTAGCTAACATCAGACACAGATGAAGACCTAGCTAGCCGGTAACTGGCTAACACCAGACACGGATGAAGACCTAGCTAACACCAGACACAGATGTAGACATAGCTAACACCAGACACAGCTGAAGACCTAGCTAGCCGGTAACTGGCTAACACCAGACACAGATGAAGACCTAGCTAACACCAGACACAGATGAAGACCTAGCTAACACCAGACACGGATGAAGACCTAGCTAACAGCAGACACAGATGAAGACCAAGCTAGCCGGTAACTGGCTAACACCAGACACAGATGAAGACCTAGCTAGCCGGTAACTGGCTAACTCCAGACACAGATGAAGACCTAACTAGCCGGTAACTGGCTAACACCAGACACAGATGAATACCGATTCTTGGAGGACCAAAAAAAGCTGTTACCGATTTAATCGTCTGATTTAAAAATATATATATACAGTGGGGCAAAAAAGTATTTAGTCAGCCACCAATTGTGCAAGTTCTCCCACTTAAAAAGATGATAGAGACCTGTAATTTTAGAGGTACACTTCAACTATGACAGACAAAATAAGAAAAAAAATCCAGAAAATCACATTGTAGGATTTTTAATTTATTTATTTGCAAATTATGGTGGAAAATAAGTATTTGGTCAATAACAAAAGTTTATCTCATTATCAGTACTGGGATCAGTACTTTGTTATATACCCTTTGTTGGCAATGACAGTCTTCACAAGGTTTTCACACACTGTTGCTGGTATTTTTGCCCATTCCTCCATGCAGATCTCCTCTAGAGCAGTGATGTTTTGGGGCTGTTGCTGGGCAACACGGACTTCCAACTTCCTCCAAAGATTTTCTATGGGGTTGAGATCTGGAGACTGGCTAGGCCACCCCAGGACCTTGAAATGCGTCTTACGAAGCCACTCCTTTGTTGCCCGGGCGGTGTGTTTGGGATCATTGTCATGCTGAAAGACCCAGCCACGTTTCATCTTCAATGCCCTTGCTGATGGAAGTAGGTTTTCACTCAAAATCTCACGATACATGGCCCCATTCATTATTTCCTTTACACGGATCAGTCGTCCTGGTCCCTTTGCAGAAAAACAGCCCCAAAGCATGATGTTTCCACCCCCATGATTCACAGTAGGTATGGTGTTCTTTGGATGCAACTCAGCATTCTTTGTCCTCCAAACACGACGTGTTGAGTTTTTACCAAAAAGTTATATTTTGGTTTCATCTGACCATATGACATTCTCCCAATCTTCTTCTGGATCATCCAAATGCTCTCTAGCAAACTTCAGACGGGCCTGGACATGTATTGGCTTAAGCCTCTCTCTCGGAGGACCTGAGCCCTAGGACCATGCCCCAGGACTACCTGACATGATGACTCCTTGCTGTCCCCAGTCCACCTGGCCATGCTGCTGCTCCAGTTTCAACTGTTCTGCCTTACTATTATTCGACCATGCTGGTCATTTATGAACATTTGAACATCTTGGCCACGTTCTGTTATAATCTCCACCCGGCACAGCCAGAAGAGGACTGGCCACCCCACATATGCTCTCTCTAATTCTCTCTCGGAGGACCTGAGCCCTAGGACCGTGCCCCAGGACTACCTGACATGATGACTCCTTGCTGTCCCTAGTCCACCTGACTGTGCTGCTGCTCCAGTTTCAACTGTTCTGCCTTATTATTATTCGACCATGCTGGTCATTTATGAACATTTGAACATCTTGGCCATGTTCTGTTATAATATCTACCCGGCACAGCCAGAAGAGGACTGGCCACCCCACATAGCCTGGTTCCTCTCTAGGTTTCTTCCTAGGTTTTGGCCTTTCTAGGGAGTTTTTCCTAGCCACCGTGCTTTTACACCTGCATTGCTTGCTGTTTGGGGTTTTAGGCTGGGTTTCTGTACAGCACTTTGAGATATCAGCTGATGTACGAAGGGCTATATAAATAAATTTGATTTGATTTTGAAGCAGGGGGACACGTCTGGCACTGCAGGATTTGAATCCCTGGCGGCGTAGTGTGTTACTGATGGTAGGCTTTGTTACTTTGGTCCCAGCTCTCTGCAGGTCATTCACTAGGTCCCCCCGTGTGGTTCTGGGATTTTTGCTCCTCGTTCTTGTGATCATTTTGACCCCACTGGGTGAGATCTTGCCCCAGATCGAGGGAGATTATCAGTGGTCTTGTATGTCTTCCATTTCCTAATAATTGCTCCCACAGTTGATTTCTTCAAACCAAGCTGCTTACCTATTGCAGATTCAGTCTTCCCAGCCTGGTGCAGGTCTACAATTTTGTTTCTGGTGTCCTTTGACAGCTCTTTGGTCTTGGCCATAGTGGAGTTTGGAGTGTGACTGTTTGAGGTTGTGGACAGGTGTCTTTTATACTGATAACAATTTCAAACAGGTGCCATTAATACAGGTAACGAGTGGAGGACAGAGGAGCCTCTTAAAGAAGAAGTTACAGGTCTGTGAGAGCCAGAAATCTTGCTTGTTTGTAGGTGACCAAATACTTATTTTCCACCATAATTTGCAAATCAATTCATTAAAAATCCTACAATGTGATTTTCTGGATTTTTCCCCCCCCTCATTTTGTCTGTCATAGTTGAAGTGTACCTATGATGATAATTACAGGCCTCTCTCATATTTTTAAGTGGGAGAACCTGCACAATTGGTGGCTGACTAAATACTTTTATGCCCCACTGTATGTATGTATGTATATTGTAATAAAGACAATTACAACAATACTGAATTAACACTTATTTTAACTTAATATAATACATCAATAAAATCAATTTAGTCTCAAATAAATAATGAAACATGCTCAATTTGGTTAAAATAATACAAAAACAAAGTGTTGGAGAAGAAAGTAAAAGTGCAATATGTGCCATGTAAAAATGCTAATGTTTAAATTCCTTGCTCAGAACATATGAAAGCTGGTGGTTCCTTTTATCATGAGTCTTCAATATTCCCAGTTAAGAAGTTTTAGGTTGTAGTTATAATAGGACTATTTCTCTCTCTACCATTTGTATTTCATATACCTTTGACTATTGGATGTTTTAATAGGTACTTTAGTCATTGCCAGCCTAATCTCGGGAGTTGATAGGCTTGAAGTCATAAACAGCGCAATGCTTGAAGCACAGCGAAGAGCTGTTGGCAAATGCAGGAAAGTGCTGTTTGAATGAATGCTTTCGAGCTTGCTGCGGCCTACCACCGCTCAGGCAGACTGCTCTATCAAATCATACACTTAATTATAATATAATAACACACAGAAGTACGAGCCTTAGGTCATTAATAATATGGTCAAATCCGGAAACAATCATTTTGAAAACAAAACCTTTATTCTTTCAGTGAAATACGGAACCGTTCTGTATTTTATCTAACAGATGGCATCCCTAAGTCTAAATATTGCCCAACCTTCAATGTTATGTCATAATTATGTACAATTCTGGCAAATTAATTATGGTCTTTGTTAGGAAGAAATGGTCTTCACACAGTCCGCAACGAGCCAGGCGGCCCCAACTGCTGCATATACCCTGACTCCGCTTGCAAAGAACGCAAGAGAAGTGACACAATTTCCCTAGTTAAAATTAAATTCTTGTTAGCAGGCAATATTAACTAAATATGCAGGTTTAAAAATACATACTTGTGTATTGATTTTAAGAAAGGCATTGATGTTTATAGTTAGGTACACATTGGTGCAACGTTAGTGCTTTTTTTCGTGAATGCGCTTGTTAAATCACCCTTTTGGCGAAGTAGCCTGTGATTCAATGATAAATTAACAGGCACCGCATCGATTATATGCAACGCAGGACAAGCTAGATAAACTAGTAATATCATCAACCATGTGTAGTTAACTAGTGATTATGTTAAGATAAGTTTAATGCTAGCTAGCACCTTACCTTGGCTCCTTGCTGCACTCGCATAACAGGTAGTCAGCCTGCCACGCAGTCTCCTCATGGAGTGCAATGTAATCGGCCATTGTTATGAAAACTTGAAATCGGCCCTAATTAATCGGCCATTCCGATTTAATCGGTCGACCTCTAGATGGAACCAGTAACTTTATGATCAAACTTTATCAATGTAGAAGCAACAGTCATTATTCATACTTTGGTCATCATACTTTGATCTGGTTTCATCCAAATATCATCTAATTTAATTTAACATTATTTTGACTGTTCATGACCTTTAAGATTGAAGGTGGTGATAAGGCTGAGATATCATTGAAGTTGACAAATTTGACATGATCCCTTCCTCTCTCTCTGATCTCCCATGGACTCCATAGGCAAATGAAACAAGGTATCAACCTGGAATTAGAGATGTTGTGTTTATTTAGCTAAGCTAATGACAGTTGTTAGCTAAACAGAGTCTTCAATATAAATCGTGGCATTGCTAAAACAAGATGTTAACAACATAATTCTTAATATTGACAAAATATTATTCTGGAGTAACATATACTGAACACTGAAGTACAAACGCAACATGTAAAGCTTTGATTTCATGAGCTGAAATAAAAGATCCCAGAAATGTTCCATACGCACAAAAAGCTTATTTCTCACAACACAATGCCACAGATGTCTCAAGTTTTGAGGGAGCGTGCACTTGGTATGCTGACTACAGGAATGTCCACCAGAACTGTTGCCAGGTAACTTAATGTTAATTTCTCTAACAATGTAGTTTTTTCCCCAACCGGCCTCACAACCGCAGACCACGTGTAACCACACCAGCCCAGGACCTCCACATCCTTTTTTTAACCTGCAGAATCACCTAAGTACAGCTGATGAAACTGAGTATTTCTGTCTGTAATAAATCCCTTTTGTGGGGAAAAACTCATTCTGATTGGCTGGGCCTATGTCCTCCCAGGCCCACTCATGGCTTCGCCCCTGCCCAGTCATGTGAAATCCATAGATTAGGGTATAATTAATTTATTTCAATTCACTGATTTCCTTATATGAACTGTAACTCAGTAAAATTGTTGAATGTTGTTTTTTTTTGTTCAGTATACATTCAAATGCTTTGCTTGCTTACCTCAAGTTGAAAATCTGATTGTCAATCCTCCAGGTTTGCCAGACTGTTTGGAGACTTGCAACAACTGTCAGCTGACTAAAGAATGTTCCGTGAATTTAATATGTTGAACAATCCTAAATTCCAAACATTATGAACAGAAGTATGAGTGCAGGCCAGAGTGATCCTCACATGTATTTGAAGTATGTTTTGTTTGCCTTTTGTGATAATGTTTTGAATTCAAATGTGAAAGGGTGTCCTTGACCCTGAGAAGGCTCCACATGAGGCTGTCCAACCAGAGAGAGAGTCTCTCTAGGCACCCTTCTCTGGAGTATTCTCTGTCTCTCTGTCAGTGGGTTTCATCATTTTCTTTATTTTTATCTTATGTTTCCTTAATATTTTCTACTTTTTCAATTATATAGACATGCATAAAATGTGTTTTTATTTTATTTAACATTTATTTATCTAGGCAAGTCAGTTAAAAACAAATTCCTATTTACAATGACGGCCTACCCCGGACGACGCTGGGCCGCCCTATGGGACTCCCAATCATGGCCAGTTGTGATACAGCCTGGAATCGAACCAGGGTGTCTGTAGTGACGCCCCTAGCACCGAGGTGCAGTGCCTTAGACCGCTGCGCCACTCGGGAGCCCAATATATAGACCTAAATAACAACAGTGTCTTGAGACGTCCTATAGAATTGCATGTCTTCAAGACATGGCACAAAATGGCATGGGCTGTCTCGAGACACGTCTTCAAAACAGCAAATGTCTCCAAGCGTCTTGAAATGTCTCGAGACAGCTGAAGGCTGGCTCGGCATGAAAGTAATGAGATTACGATACTAATTTTGGGTAATCCAAAACAACTACACTATCGATTACAATTTTGGACAGGTAGGCCTAACTAGTAAGTGTTATGGATTACATTTAAAAAGTAACTTACCCAACCCTGGTCCCACCAGAGGCTTGGCCACTGGTTTTATGAACTGGACAGTCACAGAATTATCAACAAAACTGTTTACATTTATGTTAGTAGTCAATGTTGGTTTAACTTTTAAATACATCTAATCCCTGGGACAATACATTCATCTGATCCTGCCCAGCGTGTCTTCAAGAAGCCCCAGTAAATTCCTCAGAAGCATGTGGACACAGACACCAACCACTCAATGAAGACAATTACAGGGTGAGGAATCTCCACCATGAATTTGATATATATATATATATATATATATATATATATATATATATATATACTGTATATATATATATATATACATTGGGGAGAACAAGTATTTGATACACTGCCGATTTTGCAGGTTTTCCTACTTACAAAGCATGTAGAGGTCTGTAATTTTTTATCATAGGTACACTTCAACTGTGAGAGACGGAATCTAAAACAAAAATCCAGAAAATCACATTGTATGAGGAGGAGCCACAAGGAGCCATTGAGGTCATTTGGATTGTTTAAATAAAAAATAAAAAATGTGCACAATTTTTCACATCCCACCCTGCTTCTCCAATCGCCACTGTACTAGTCTCCACAGATGGGTGGTGGGGCTGGTCTCTTCACTAGTCTCTACAGATGGGCTGTGTGGCTGGTCTCTTCACTAGTCTCTACAGATGGGCTGTGTGGCTGGTCTCTTCACTAGTCTCTACAGATGGGCTGTGTGGCTGGTCTCTTCACTAGTCTCTACAGATGGCCTGTGTGGCTGGTCTCTTCACTAGTCTCTACAGATGGGCTGTGTGGCTGGTCTCTTCACTAGTCTCTACAGATGGCCTGTGTGGCTGGTCTCTTCGCTAGTCTCTACAGATGGGCTGTGTGGCTGGTCTCTACACTAGTCTCTACAGATGGCCTGTGTGGCTGGTCTCTTCACTAGTCTCTACAGATGGGCTGTGTGGCTGGTCTCTTCACTAGTCTCTACAGATGGGCTGTGTGGCTGGTCTCTTCACTAGTCTCTACAGATGGCCTGTGTGGCCGGTGTTTTCACTAGTCTCTACAGATGGGCTGTGTGGCTGGTCTCTTCACTAGTCTCTACAGATGGGATGTGTGGCTGGTCTCTTCACTAATCTCTACAGATGGCCTGTGTGGCCGGTGTCTTCACTAGTCTCTACAGATGGGCTGTGTGGCTGGTCTCTTCACTAGTCTCTACAGATGGCCTGTGTGGCCGGTGTCTTCACTAGTCTCTACAGATGGGCTGTGTGGCTGGTGTCTTCACTAGTCTCTACAGATGGGCTGTGTGGCTGGTGTCTTCACTAGTCTCTACAGATGGGCTGTGTGGCTGGTGTCTTCACTAGTCTACAGATGGACTGTGTGGCTGGTCTCTTCACTAGTCTACAGATGGACTGTGTGGCCGGTGTCTTCACTAGTCTCCACAGATGGGCTGTGTGGCCGGTGTCTTCACTAGTTTTCACAGAAGGACTGTGTGGCTGGTCTCTTCACTAGTCTACAGATGGACTGTGTGGCTGGTCTCTTCACTAGTCTCTACAGATGGGCTGTGTGGCTGGTCTCTTCACTAGTCTCCACAGATGGGCTGTGTGGCTGGTCTCTTCACTAGTCTCTACAGATGGCCTGTGTGGCTGGTCTCTTCACTAGTCTCCACAGATGGGCTGTGTGGCTGGTCTCTTCACTAGTCTCTACAGATGGGCTGTGTGGCTGGTGTTTTCACTAGTCTCTACAGATGGCCTGTGTGGCTGGTCTCTTCACTAGTCTCTACAGATGGGCTGTGTGGCTCGTCTCTTCACTAGTCTCTACAGATGGGCTGTGTGGCTGGTGTCTTCACTAGTCTCTACAGATGGGCTGTGTGGCTGGTCTCTTCACTACTCTCTACAGATGGCCTGTGTGGCCGGTGTCTTCACTAGTCTCTACAGATGGGCTGTGTGGCTGGTGTTTTCACTAGTCTCTACAGATGGCCTGTGTGGCTGGTCTCTTCACTAGTCTCTACAGATGGCCTGTGTGGCTGGTCTCTTCACTAGTCTCCACAGATGGGCTGTGTGGCCGGTGTCTTCACTAGTCTCTACAGATGGCCTGTGTGGCTGGTCTCTTCACTAGTCTCTACAGATGGCCTGTGTGGCCGGTGTCTTCACTAGTCTCTACAGATGGGCTGTGTGGCTGGTGTCTTCACTAGTCTCTACAGATGGGCTGTGTGGCTGGTCTCTTCACTAGTCTCTACAGATGGGCTGTGTGGCTGGTGTCTTCACTAGTCTCTACAGATGGGCTGTGTGGCCGGTCTCTTCACTAGTCTCCACAGATGGGCTGTGTGGCCGGTGTCTTCACTAGTCTCTACAGATGGCCTGTGTGGCTGGTCTCTTCACTAGTCTCTACAGATGGCCTGTGTGGCCGGTGTCTTCACTAGTCTCCATAGATGGGCTGTGTGGCTGGTGTTTTCACTAGTCTCTACAGATGGGCTGCGTGGCTGGTCTCTTCACTAGTCTCTACAGATGGGCTGTGTGGCTGGTCTCTTCACTAGTCTACAGATGGCCTGTGTGGCTGGTCTCTTCACTAGTCTCCACAGATGGGCTGTGTGGCTGGTCTCTTCACTAGTCTCTACAGATGGGCTGTGTGGCTGGTGTTTTCACTAGTCTCTACAGATGGCCTGTGTGGCTGGTCTCTTCACTAGTCTCTACAGATGGGCTGTGTGGCTGGTCTCTTCACTAGTCTCTACAGATGGCCTGTGTGGCTGGTCTCTTCACTAGTCTCCACAGATGGGCTGTGTGGCTGGTCTCTTCACTAGTCTCCACAGATGGGCTGTGTGGCCGGTGTCTTCACTAGTCTCTACAGATGGGCTGTGTGGCTGGTCTCTTCACTAGTCTACAGATGGACTGTGTGGTTGGTCTCTTCACTAGTCTACAGATGGACTGTGTGGCTGGTCTCTTCACTAGTCTACAGATGGACTGTGTGGCTGGTGTCTTCACTAGTCTACAGATGGACTGTGTGGCTGGTGTCTTCACTAGTCTACAGATGGAGTGTGGCTCGTGTCTCCACTAGTCTACAGATGGACTGTGTGGCTGGTGTCTCCTGCTACTTGATCTCACTATATCCTCCTCCAGTGATCCCATCAGAAGCTATAGTATATGTGAAAAAATATAAATAATGGACAATTATTTTGGAAGGAATTAATTGAATGGTAATGTTTCACTGTGTGACGTCTGTGCATTCATATTCATAATACTCTTGTCTGACAGTGTGTGATGAATAGGCCTCTGACAGAATGTCGTAGAACACAGACCACGCTGAATGATGAATGAGACGAGGGGTGGAGTGTGAGGACTGAAGAGAAGAGTTGATTTGTAGAAAAATGTCTGAGGGACACTTCATATTCCTCCCCCTCAGTTTAAGTCAGCTAGACCAGGGTTTCTGCCCCTCCTCCCCCCCCCCCCTTGGGTGCACAAAAACCAACTCAGTGAAGATATTCAGTTTGTTGTTTATTTCAATGGCTCATCTGATAAAAGCCCCTTTATCAACAAAAAATACTGGGACATTTTTCATGTCCAATGAAATGACAAGTAGTGTGGTTGTTTGGTATCAGCACAGTTCTGTGTACATAGAAAAATGCACAGTATCGCTATAGCAACATGTGCAGTACACCAGTCAAGGCTGCAATATGCAACATAGTTATGTGTTCAGAGCTCTCTGCTTTCTGGCAGCAAGGAGCAACATGGAGTCAAATCACAAAATAATGTCAAAGAATAAGTCCTAAAAGATGAACCAGTAGTGAGGGCTGTGAGAAGAGTTCTAGCCATAAACAGAATGAATTATTCTGATGCTATGGTTCTATCAACAAAACTACCTTGAGACCTCAGTGAGAGAAGTAGCTTTTTAGTGAGGGAAGAGAGTACTTTCACTTAAAACAGGGTCTTATTCAATAGGTCATACCGTAGCCAAAGCGAACTTGTCCAATAAAGAAAAATCTGATTTAGTCCCTCCCTGCGTGTCTTCTTCCGTTTGGTGCCTAATGAATATGACCTAGTACTCCACACCGACCGCATCAATCTTTATTAACACAGGAAGAACAAGACTAAATCAAATGCACTTTAAAAAAAACTATACAAAAGTTAAAAGGAAGAATCCTTTTGTCTATAAAAGTAGTGATGACCATACAGTGAGTGGGATTGACAGTTCAGAAGAGGTCAGTCAGGAAGATGCATTTGGTTCCTACTAAGCCCTTCATTCCATTTGTAGTAAAATACTAATCTAGACTACAGTAAGGTATGTTTATGCTATATAAAGTTGACACATTTCAGATGCTTGCCAGATATCTTGCTAAAGCCAGGCTTCACAGTGTTCAATGAAAGTGTCTCGATATCTAAGCCCAGAACATTGAGAATCAGGACACAGCCGTAGTAGTATCAGCATAGCACATGTATGACAACTGTTGGGGACAAGGTACAACCATAGTAAAAATGTACACATTCAAAGCATACCGACAGAAAAGGACCAGAAGTTAACACTGTTGCAAATAGAAATGTGATTTCTAGAGCTTCCATCATTCCCTGCTCTACACAACAGATAGAAACGTGCCGTTTAGATCAGTTATGGGCATCTAAACATTCTGTAACCTTCCAACTGTCCTTCTGAGTGAGCCCCCTGATTTAGATTGTTGGCCATCGCCACGGTAACCAGCGAGACCGCCTGTGACGCAGAAGGGGAATCTGGATGTGTTTACGTTCCAGCAGGAAGTGGAAGTTTTGGAAATGTGGGAAGCAATTAGTGATCAGCTGCAGATGGGCTTGTGTGTTTCATCGACCGCGAGGTCACGGATTCCATCAGGATGCAAACAGTGTGTTTTATATATCTTTGTCATTTAAAAAGGCAGCTCCTCTTCCTCTGGGAGAGAAGTGAGAAACCCTCTTGGGTGCCATGCTAGCATCTACTTAAAGCACACGAACTAGTAAGAAAACAGCTGATTGGGTAACCTCCTCAATAAGGAGATGGCTGATTGGATATCCTCAGCCTAACAACCTGAGCCTGAATATTCAGTTGCTATACAATGGCTTTTTACATTTAAAATAAAAAATAAAAACATAAGTGTGTTTCACACCGGTATAAAAAAAAAAAAAAACAACAACCAAGAAATACAAAATAAAGCAACAACTTAAATTAAAAGTTACGTCACGTTTCAATGGCATCGTATTCAAGTAATCTATTACATCAAGTCCCTGATACACGCTGTGGTTCATGGAAACAAGTCTTCAGCTCACACAGAACCATCAGTTCATATAGAAGGCAGCAGCATGTCATTATGTACACATCAACAAAGTTCCAAGCATAGAATTAGAATGCTACATTTAATACACTCTCTCGCTCAGAAAGGAAGGAGGATGAGAAGAGAACCAAAACATGACAGGTGTGTTAACTGTGGAATTCCTCTGCAGTGACAGAACAATGAACTCTGACCTCCCCATCCATCCATTGAGGATTATGGGTAGGAATTCTCAGAGGGCTCCCTGTAGCACTTAGTGACATAATCAAGTTATTCACTGTCATAAGAGTGATATAAAGCCAATACACACACACACACTGACATAGCAATGACATAGCATCTTCAACTCACTGGTATGTCTGCTTATAACAAGTCATACCACTGTTCCCAATTCAGCAGCTCAAAACTAATTTACTGGCCTATTTCTCATCTTCAGTGGAGTTGATTACAGTGAGAGAGAGAGAGAGTGAGAGAGAGAGAGAGAGAGAGAGATCGAGAGAGAGAGAGAGAGAGAGATCGAGCAGCACTTAATCTTCAGCTGAATTCACAGACAGAAGTCACTCTGATCAAAACCCAGGAGGCACTGAGGAGGAATCATGCTGCATAGCCTCTGGTTCACAGTGATAACAGCATCTTAACCAGGGACATACGGTGACCATTCTACAGTGTTTTAATGCTTCTGCCTTTTGGCTTCACGTTCCTGTGACGTGATTAGAACACCGTGTTTAACATCAGTCAGTGGCGTCATGTCAGTGTGATGACATCCACGGGGTCATCGGTGCCCTTCGACCTTTGCTTGCGTTTGAGCAGTCTTTCTTTCCGTCTCTGTCTGAAGGTGGGGGCCGCAGGGCAAGGGGCGGCCGAGGAGGGGGGCGGGGTGCTGATGGAGAGAGTGAGGAGGTCTGCCAGGGACCGGAGAGGAGGAGGAAGTAGTGATGGGAGAGGATTGTAGCGCTCCCTGTCCCTGGCTCGGGGTGGTTTGCTGTTCATCCTCTCCTCTGTCTCCTGGCGTCATCTGTCGAAGCAGCCCGCTGCCGTGAAGGTGTGGTGGGGGCCCACGCCCCCCAGGTACCCCCGGCTGTAGGCCATGCTGAGGCAGTGTCTCGGCTCCGCAGCCAAGGCTAACTGCATGGAGATGGGGCCCTGCAAGGCCAGCGGTGCCACCCGAGCCCCAGGCTGCAGCCCCGAAGTCAGGCTAGGATAGGAGGGGAAGGCCCCTGCTGTGGAGGTCATGGTGTTGGCCCCGGTGAGCAGCCCCATCCTGTGGCTCTGGAGGAAGTCCTGGGACATGTTGACTCCAGCAGGCTCCAAAGCCTGGGAGTCGGCTAGCGCGTGGAGCTGGGACAGGGAGGGGGAGAGGTGTGGGAAGCCCACTGGGCTGGGCTGGAAGAAGAGCTGCTGGGGGGTGGAGGAGGAGGTAGCTGGTCTCTGGATGGCTGGGACCGGTGAGAGGTGGGAGAGAGGAGGGTGAGACTGGAGAGCGGCGGATCGAGACAACAGAGGGGTGGATTTGGGTTTGCTGGCCTCCTTCACGTCGCTGTCATGTGCACTGTGGAAGAGAGACAAGAGTGTGCAATGCTGTCATCAAGGCAAAGGATGGCTACTTTGAAGAATCTCAAATATAAAATACATTTTTATTTGTTGAACACTTTTTTGGTTGCTACATAATTCTGTGTGTTAGTTCATATTTTTGATGTCTTCACTGTTATTCTACAATGTAGAAAATAGTTACAAATAAAGAAAACCCTGTGCATACAAGCATTCAATTAGTCTCAGATGTGTGTGTGAGAGACTTACAGCAGCATGAGTTTGATGCAGTGTGTGAGGTGGCCCCAGGTGTGTGTGTGTGAGGTGGCCCCAGGTGTGTGTGAGAGACTTACAGCAGCATGAGTTTGATGCAGTGTGTGAGGTGGCCCCAGGTGTGTGTGTGTGTGTGTGTGTGTGTGTGTGTGAGAGACTTACAGCAGCATGAGTTTGATGCAGTGTGTGAGGTGGCCCCAGGTGTAGCCAGTCAGTAGGTGTAGAGACGTGGTCCAGCTAGGAGAAATCTGGAGACAGATACGAGACGCCGCTACGCACGCTGCCGCCACCTGAGACGGCCGGAAACTCAGGAACGCATGGTCTAGAGGAACACACTGTTAGAAATGGTCTAGTCTCTAGAGGAACACAGAGACTGTTAGAAATGGTCTAGTCTCTAGAGGAACACAGAGACTGTTAGAAATGGTCTAGTCTCTAGAGGAACACAGAGACTGTTAGAAATGGTCTAGTCTCTAGAGGAACACAGAGACGGTTAGAAATGGTCTAGTCTCTAGAGGAACACAGAGACGGTTAGAAATGGTCTAGTCTCTAGAGGAACACAGAGACGGTTAGAAATGGTCTAGTCTCTAGAGGAACACAGAGACGGTTAGAAATGGTCTAGTCTCTAGAGGACCACAGAGACGGTTAGAAATGGTCTAGTCTCTAGAGGAACACAGAGACGGTTAGAAATGGTCTAGTCTCTAGAGGACCACAGAGACGGTTAGAAATGGTCTAGTCTCTAGAGGAACACAGAGACGGTTAGAAATGGTCTAGTCTCTAGAGGACCACAGAGACGGTTAGAAATGGTCTAGTCTCTAGAGGACCACAGAGACTGTTAGAAATGGTCTAGTCTCTAGAGGACCACAGAGACTGTTAGAAATGGTCTAGTCTCTAGAGGAACACAGAGACTGTTAGAAATGGTCTAGTCTCTAGAGGAACACAGAGACTGTTAGAAATGGTCTAGTCTCTAGAGGACCACAGAGACGGTTAGAAATGTTAGAAATGGTCTAGTCTCTGAGAGGACCACAGAGACGGTTAGAAATGGTCTAGTCTCTAGAGGAACACAGAGACGGTTAGAAATGGTCTAGTCTCTAGAGGAACACAGAGACGGTTAGAAATGGTCTAGTCTCTAGAGGACCACAGAGACGGTTAGAAATGGTCTAGTCTCTAGAGGAACACAGAGACGGTTAGAAATGGTCTAGTCTCTAGAGGAACACAGAGACGGTTAGAAATGGTCTAGTCTCTAGAGGAACACAGAGACTGTTAGAAATGGTCTAGTCTCTAGAGGAACACAGAGACGGTTAGAAATGGTCTAGTCTCTAGAGGAACACAGAGACGGTTAGAAATGGTCTAGTCTCTAGAGCAACATTATGATTCATTATATTAAATTGTGATAAGCACAAGAGACTGCACTGATATTCCTAAGTCCCTCTGTTTTTTTCATTCCCTCCCTCCATCACCCCTCACCTTGCAGTGACACCTCCAGGAAGTAGTGTGTGTACTTGTCCATAAAGGTTTTGGTCTTGGAGAGGGAGGAGAGAGGCCAGCCGTTGTACAGGTCTCCCTCCTGCACCGAGGCCTGGAGGTAGTAGTCTATGAAGTGGGCCGGGGTGGGCATACACAGGTTCCAGCTGAACGTCTCCAACAGCAGCAGCTCCATCTTGATGAGGTCTCTCTTGTTGAGAACAAGGTTCAGAGAACACATGAAGCCCAGGGAGTTGAGCTGCTCCAACTTAGGTACCCGGTCCTCCCTCTCCTCAAACTTACCTACAGGAGAGTGAGACGGACAGAGAGAGAGGGACAGAGAGAGAGAGGTTAGAAGGCAGGCTATAGAAAAGCCTTTTAGGGCTGACCCCATTTAGTGGACTGGTCCATTGTTTGGTCGACAGATATTTCTTTAGTCGAGCAGTAGCAACAAAGAATATCATGATGCTCCTTTCTGATTGGCTCCTGTCTGAGTGGACTGATTCATTGTGGAGGCCGTGGGGATGGAACAGTCCATCAGTCTAAGACATGTGGTAATGAAATTGTATAAGGTTATTACTTAAGAACAATGGTGTAACACTAATAAAAATAATATTTTATAACAAATGCACCTAATCCCGCTTTGGATTGTGGTCGCAGTCCCTGTTTGTAAAACACATCAGGTCGCTGTTGAATTGGTGCTTTTTCCTAGACCATGTTGCGAAGTGCATAGTAGCAAAGTTAACCAGCATATTGGTGTTGAGAACAATTCAGTGGAGGCAGCAGCAGAATGAATGAGATGAGAAAACAGCCCCTGTCCTATGGTCTAAGAAAAGTGAGAACTGAAGAAACCAACTTTATTCTAGAATCAATAGCCTAAAATGTTCCTGGCATTATTAAATCATCCATATCTCCAGAAATAAGACAGATCCTGATCCTGTTGCCTGTTTGATTAACAGTCTACTGATTCTGTGAGCACCAAGTCTCACGTAACCACATGTCGGATAAACAATTTCACAAATTCCTCTGTAAATCCTTGTTACGCTGTAATAAAGGCTTCTCGTTCGACCATCTGGTATTATTTATATTATTTATATTATTTATATTATTTATATTATTTATATTATTTATATTATTTATATTATTTATATTATTTATATTATTTATATTATTTATATTATTTATATTATTCATCAGTTGATGAAGTGCCTCTACAGTATTATTCATCAGTTGATGAAGTGCCTCTACAGTATTATTGATGATGAAGTGCTCTCGGTATTATTCATCAGTTGATATTATTCATCAGTTGATGAAGTGCCGGTATTATTCATACGGTATTATTCATCAGTTGATGAAGTGCAGTATTATTCATCAGTTGATGAAGTGCCTCTACGGTATTATTTATCAGTTGATGAAGTGCAGTATTATTTATCAGTTGATGAAGTGCCTCTACGGTATTATTCATCAGTTGATGAAGTGCAGTATTATTCATCTACGGTATTATTCATCAGTTGATGAAGTGCCTCTACGGTATTATTCATCAGTTGATGAATGAACACGGTATTATTCATCAGTTGATGAAGTGCCTCTACGGTATTATTCATCAGTTGATGAAGTGCCTCTACGGTATTATTCATCAGTTGATGAAGTGCCTCTACGGTATTATTCATCAGTTGATGAAGTGCCTCTACGGTATTATTCATCAGTTGATGAAGTGTATTATTCATCAGTTGATGAAGTGCCTCACGGTATTATTCATCAGTTGATATTATTCATCAGTTGATGAAGTGCCGGTATTATTCATCAGTTGATGAAGTGGTATTATTCATCAGTTGATGAAGTGCCTCTACGGTATTATTCATCAGTTGATGAAGTGTCTCTACGGTATTATTCATCAGTTATTCATCAGTTGATGAAGTGTGTATTATTCATCAGTTGATGAAGTGCCTCTACGGTATTATTCATCAGTTGATGAAGTATTATTCATCAGTTGATGAAGTGCCTCTACGGTATTATTCATCAGTTGATGAAGTGCCTCTACGGTATTATTCATCAGTTGATGAAGTGCCTCTACGGTATTATTCATCAGTTGATGAAGTGTCTCTACGGTATTATTCATCAGTTGATGAAGTGCCTCTACGGTATTATTCATCAGTTGTATTATTTATCAGTTGATGAAGTGCCTCTACGGTATTATTCATCAGTTGATGAAGTGCCTCTACGGTATTATTCATCAGTTGATGAAGTGCCTCTACGGTATTATTTATCAGTTGATGAAGTGCCTCTACGGTATTATTTATCAGTTGATGAAGTGCCTCTACGGTATTATTCATCAGTTGATGAAGTGTTGTTTACACGGTTCCAAATATTCAGATTTGATTTATTTATAATAATAATCCTCTGTTTTCCTTGATCTCATCATCATCATCATTATTGTCAGTCTTTTTAGGATGTGGGGGACTTGATTGGGCGTTGTAGTAGAATAACAAAAATACTGATTTATTTGAAAACAAAGCCTTTAAACCCCCCTCCCTGCGTCTGATCACTCATCCCCTCTAGAAGCCAGTAGCTACAGCAATATCTTTATCACCACTACCAGCAGCAACCTACTTACCAGAACCCTCACTACTAGCAGCAACCTACTTACCAGGACCCTCACTACCAGCAGCAACCTACTTACCAGGACCCTCACTACCAGCAGCAACCTACTGACCAGAACCCTCACTACCAGCAGCAACCTACTGACCAGAACCCTCACTACAAGCAGCAACCTACTGACCAGAACCCTCACTACCAGCAGCAACCTACTGACCAGAACCCTCACTACCAGCAGCAACCTACTTACCAGAACCCTCACTACCAGCAGCAACCTACTGACCAGAACCCTCACTACCAGCAGCAACCTACTGACCAGAACCCTCACTACCAGCAGCAACCTACTGACCAGAACCCTCACTACCAGCAGCAACCTACTGACCAGAACCCTCACTACCAGCAGCAACCTACTGACCAGAACCCTCACTACCAGCAGCAACCTACTGACCAGAACCCTCACTACCAGCAGCAACCTACTGACCAGAACCCTCACTACCAGCAGCAACCTACTGACCAGAACCCTCACTACCAGCAGCAACCTACTGACCAGAACCCTCACTACCAGTGTGTCCACTACCATTCTAGACATTCTCCTCTGAACTTTCCATAGCAACAGCCCTTAGGCCACAGTCTCACGAGTCTAAGTGGCCAATGAGCACCAATGATTTTGCCTTTAATCCACAAACAGTCCTTCACTTCCTTTCTCACCCCCACTCACAGTGAAAAGGGGGCAGGGAAGGGGAGGAGTCAGGTTACTCTGGCATATTTCCCTAAAACACCTAATAAACCTCCGGGTTCTTCTATAAACCCGTTTCAGCAGGAAAACTGTGGGGGGGCACGGCATCCTCAGGGCAGAGAAAACTGACATGAGGGAGATGACAACTAGGCCTAACCTCCACAGAAGTATGACTAAATGTATGTTGAGGAAATGTGTACAATGTCCATTCATAGACAACTGACACACAATGGAACATTGTTCAAAACAAAGAATGGACAAGGTTACCAACACAACCACAGAAGACGACGCTCAAACACAGTCACCCTCCCCAGGGTTTGGAAGGACCGTGCCACAGTCAAGACTAGAGTATTATTGAAGAAGTCCTAAAACCCAACAACTTGGGTGTGTCCATAGACTGTTAATCCTTCTGGATCTCAAAATATCACAGAGGTCGTTGGTCAAAAACAACACTGGCTTTGACCGCAGCACTATCATCATGGCAACGAAGACAGGCAGGAGAGTTGAAGGGGAAGGAGGTTTGGTGTAATCCACCTTGAAGAGTGTTTAGTCCTTACGCCATCAAACTGGCTCGGTCTCTTTACTCCTAGGTCTCTCCCCCTCCTCTCTTTACTCCTAGGTCTCTCCCCCTCCTCTCTTTACTCCTAGGTCTCTCCCCCTCCTCTCTTTACTCCTAGGTCTCTCCCCCTCCTCTCTTTACTCCTAGGTCTCTCCCCCTCCTCTCTTTACTCCTAGGTCTCTCCCCCTCCTCGCTTTACTCCTAGGTCTCTCCCCCTCCTCGCTTTACTCCTAGGTCTCTCCCCCTCCTCGCTTTACTCCTAGGTCTCTCCCCCTCCTCTCTTTACTCCTAGGTCTCTCCCCCTCCTCTCTTTACTCCTAGGTCTCTCCCCCTCCTCTCTTTACTCCTAGGTCTCTCACACGCTTCTCTTTCTCCCTCCCCGCTCTCTCAATTCAATTTAAATGTAAGGGCTTTATTAGCATAGGAAACATGTTAACATTGCCAAAGCAAGTGAACTAATAAACAAAAGTAAAACAAATTTACAGTAAACATTACACTCAGAAGCCTCACTGAGTCTGTACATAGTCAAAGCTTTATTTTATTTTGGGTCAGTCACAGTGGACAGGTATTCTGCCACTGTGTACTCTCCGTTTAGGGACAAATAGCATTCTAGTTTGCTCAGTTTTTTTGTTAATCAATTGACACATTGGAAATAATGATCTTATTGTTTTCTCATGATTTGATTGGGTCTAATTGTGCTGCTGTCCTGGGACTCTGTTTGTGAACAGAGCCTCAGGACCAGCTTGCTTAGGGGGGACTTCTCCAAGTTCATCTCTCTGTAGTTGATGGCCTAGTTATGGAAGGTTATGGAATTTAACAGCTCTTTTAAGGAATATGATAATTAGCGGGCATCGGCCTAATTCTGCTCTGCATGCATTATTTGGTGTTCTATGTTGTTTAAGTCTCAATTTAATGTTTGTCCCATTTTGTGAATTCCTGGTTAGTGAGCAGACCCCAGACCTCACAACCATAAAGGGCAATGGGCTCTATGACTGATTCAAGTATTTTTAGCCAGATCCTAATTGGTATGTTGAATATTATGTTCATTCTGATGGCATAGAAGGCCCTTCTTGCCTTGTCTCTCAGCTCGTTCACAGCTTTGTGGAAGTTATCTGTGGCGCTGATGTTTAGGCCAAGGTATGTTTTGTTTGTGTGCTCTATGGCAACAGTGTCTAGATGGAATTTGTATTTGTTGTTTTGGCAACTGGACCTTTTTTGGAATGCCATTATGGTTGCGGACAGATCTAGGTGCTGCTGTAGGCCCTCCTTGGTTGGGGACAGATCTAGGTGTTGTTGTAGGCCCTCCTTGGTTGGGGACAGAAGCACCAGTTCATCAGCAAACAGCAGACATTTGACTTCAGATTCTCTCCCCTCTTTCCCCATTCTCCAACTCCCCCCTACTCTCTAACTCCCTTCCTCCCCTTTGTCTCAAGGCCAGCCACACACACACACACACACAGTGTGAGTTTTACTGCTGATGCTGGAGCCTGCCATTAACCCTGTAAAGGAGAAACAGAGAACCCAGCCAGCAGCCAATCACCCCAGCAGACAATAGCAGGTCTCAGGAGGCAGTTAACACATAGGCTGTAATGGAATCTCACAACCAGAACAGGAAACAATAACTGCTGTTCTGTTCACTCCCACCCAGCCCAGACCCAGTGTCAGTCTACACTTTCCCATTCACCATCATATCCTATAGGCTAGTAGCCTAGTCTGTCTGCTGGACTCCTGTGTCCACAGGCGCAGCCATGAACAGCCATCAGCAGCCCTTCAAAACCCTCTTTTCATCCTGGTAGGGTTAGGGTTAGGGGATGGGTAGGGACATTGTGTTGTCAGTCTTCTCATCGTCTTCAACGATGGCTCATTGATTTACTACTTGTATTAGCTGTTGATTGTGTGTGTTATTAAAAACAAGTGATGCACAAAACCTATTCAAGCTGAACCTACATTTCTGAAAGGAGGTAGAACTCATAGGGACAATGTGAGAACCTGCTGGGGGTTAACTACTGCTGAAGGAGTTTAGAAACCTGAGAACCAAGCTGCTGAAGGAGTTTAGAAACCAGCTGCTATTAACTACTGGGGTATTAGATCTTCTACACAGCTTGTCCCATTTCATGTCAACAAGATTAACACAGTGACTAACCTACGAGCTGTATGCATGTGTGAGAGATAAAGAGTTCATTCCTCAGCTTACGGTTGGAGTCAATGCTTCCTTTGATGAGCCAAGTGCCTGTCCACTTCTGAAACTATAGGTCTCCTCTCCTTTACCGTCCCATCCAGATCGCTACAGCCCTCATGAGCACTGCCTTGCAGAGGGCTGAGAGTCAGCCCTGTGGATGTGTGTGATGAGGCAGTAGAGCGCACCCAGAGAGGGGTCAAAAGGTACAAACAGCAGGATGTAGCATGTCCCCCCTCTTCTCAGGTGTGCTGCTGAAGGAGTTTAGAACCCTGAGAACCTGCTGGGGGTATTAGACTACTGCTGAAGGAGTTTAGAAACACGAGAACCTGCTGGGGGGGGTTAGACTACTGCTGAAGGAGTTTAGAAACACGAGAACCTGCTGGAGGGGGTTAGACTACTGCTGAAGGAGTTTAGAAACATGAGAACCTGCTGGGGGGGGTGAAGGAGTTTAGACTACTGCTGAAGCTGAAGGAGTTTAGAAACATGAGAACCTGCTGGGGGGGTTAGACTACTGCTGAAGGAGTTTAGAAACATGAGAACCTGGGGGGGGGTTAGACTACTGCTGAAGGAGTTTAGAAACATGAGAACCTGCTGGGGGTATTAGACTACTGCTGAAGGAGTTTTGAGAACCTGCTGGGGGGGGTTAGACTACTGCTGAAGGAGTTTAGAAACCCTGCTGCTGAAGGAGTTTAGAAACATGAGAACCTGCTGGGGGGGGGGTTAGACTACTGCTGAAGGAGTTTAGAAACCCGCTGCTGGGGGTATTAGACTACTGCTGAAGGAGTTTAGAAACATGAGAACCTGCTGGGGGGGGGGGGTTAGACTACTGCTGAAGGAGTTTAGAAACCTGCTGAAGGAGTTTAGCTGAGCTGGGGGTATTAGACTACTGCTGAAGGAGTTTAGAAACATGAGAACCTGCTGGGGGGTTAGACTACTGCTGAAGGAGTTTAGAAACCCGCTGCTGGGGGTACTGCTGAAGGAGTTTAGACTACTGCTGAAGCTGAAGTTTAGAAACATGAGAACCTGCTGGGGGGTTAGACTACTGCTGAAGGAGTTTAGAAACCTGAAGGAGTTTAGAGAACCTGCTGGGGGGGGTTAGACTACTGCTGAAGGAGTTTAGAAACCAGCTGCTGGGGGTATTGGGGGTTAACTACTGCTGAAGGAGTTTAGAAACATGAGAACCTGCTGGGGGGGGGTTGAAGCTGAAGTTTAGAAACCTGAGAACCTGCTGGGGGCTGAAGGAGTTTTAGACTGGGGGGGGTTAGACTACTGCTGAAGGAGTTTAGAAAGAAACTGCTGAGAACTGCTGAAGGAGTTTAGAAACATGAGAACCTGCTGGGGGGTTAGACTACTGCTGAAGGAGTTTAGAAACCTGAGAACCTGCTGGGGGGTTAGACTACTGCTGAAGGAGTTTAGAAACACTGCTGAAGGAGTTTAGAACCTGCTGGGGGGTTAGACTACTGCTGAAGGAGTTTGAAGGAGTTTAGAAACAGGAGTTTGAGAACCTGCTGGGGGGTTAGACTACTGCTGAAGGAGTTTATGAGAAACAGTTTGAGAACCTGCTGGGGGGGGAGGGGTTAGACTACTGCTGAAGGAGTTTAGAAACATGAGAACCTGCTGGGGGGTTAGACTACTGCTGAAGGAGTTTAGAAACATGAGAACCTGCTGACTACTGCTGAAGGGTTTAGAAACATGAGAACCTGCTGGGGGGAGGGGGGGGGTTAGACTACTGCTGAAGGAGTTTAGAAACATGAGAACCTGCTGGGGGGGTTAGACTACTGCTGAAGGAGTTTAGAAACATGAGAATGCTCTTCACTAGAGTTCGAGGGACGAAGAAAAAACATAACTGCTGTTGCAGCCATCACTTATGTTCCACTAAGAGGAAAGGAGACGGCCATTACACAGTGTTCCTCTCTACCTCACCCACAGAGACAGACTGTATTGATTTCTATCAATGACCACACTGCTCCATCCAGTCACTGCAGTCTTCATTAAAACAATCCCCTCAGTCTTCTGAAGGAGTTCATGTGAAGGGGAAAGAGTATGTCAGCACTGCTAGCCTATAAACTAGACATAGATGATTCAATATTATTTATTTTATTTATTTTTTATTTTTAAAGAGCTCACTTCTACAGCCAGAAACAGTAACAATAAATCAAAACTAAACATCCACCAACCCCCTTTCACAAGCCTAATAGATTCACTGCCTTCAAAAAATAATTCACACCCCTTGATTTATTCCACATTTTGTTGTGTTACAGCCAGAATTCAAAATGGATAAATATATTTTTCCCTCTCACCCATCTACATACAATACCCCATAATGACAAAGTGAAAACGTATATTTTATTTTTGGGGGGTCAAAATGACAGAAATATCTAATTTATGTAAGTATTCACACACCTGAGTGAATACTTTGTAGAAACAGCTGTAATCGCTGCCAGAGGTGTGAGTCTTTCTGGGTCTCAGAGCTTTCCACACCTGGATTGTGTAACATTTACCCATTATTATTTTCTAAATTCTTCAATCTTTGTCAAATTGGTTGTTAATCATTACTAAAAAAAACAATTTCAGGTCTTACCATAGTTTTTACTTAAATCTACTTGGAAATGTAACTCGGCCACTCAGGAACATTCACCCTCTTCGTAAGCAACTCCAGTGTAGATTTGGCCTTGTGATTCAGGTTATTGTCCTGCTGAACAGTGAATGAATCTCCCAGTGTCTGGTAGAAGGCAGATTGGACCAGGTTTTCCTCTAGGAGTTCACCTGTGCTTAGCTCCATTCAGTTTCTTTATATCCTGAAAAACTCCCCAGTAAATTTTTACAAGCATACCAATAACATGATGCAGCCACGAAGGCATTGGAAAACATCCCTGGTCTTTGTGGTTGAATCGGTGTTTGATATTCACTGCTCGACTGAGGGACCTGACAGATAACTAAATATGTGGGGTACAGAGATGAGGTAGTCACTCAAAAATCATTAAAAACACTAACACTATTACACACAGGGTGAGTCCATGCAACTTGTGTGACTTGAGTAAATGTTTACTCCTGAACTTATTTAGGCTTTCCATGTTTAATACTTATTAACTCAAGACATTTCAGCTTTTCATTTTTTAAATTTAAATTAGTAAAAAGTTCAAGTGAAAGAAAAAAATCTTTCCACTTTGACATTATGGGGTATTAGGTGTAGGCCAGTGGAAAACAATTGCAATTTAAATTCAGGCTTTAACAACAAATTTGAAAGAAGTCAAGGGGTGTGAATACTTTGAAGGCTCTGTATAACTCTCTCTAGGTCTGTGTCAGTCTCTCTCTCGGTCAACGGCTCTGGAGGAATTCTGTCCTCTCTTTAAAACTCCTTTCATTTGCCGGCCGGTTCACACAATGTAGACCCATTCTGACCTCTAGAGCCTAACGCTTGGGTGACCAGGAAGAGTCCTGGGGGGGAATCTCATCTCTTCCTGCCTATCTTGGCGAGGATGTGTGTGTGTGTGTGTGTGTGTGTGTGGGGGGGTGATGGTGACTCCCCCCCCCCCTCCCTACAGCAAAACACTAATCAATAACTAAAATGGCATTATATTTCAGTCCTACCCTGGTATTTGTGTAAGAAACTAAATACATCTATAGAACCAGAACGATAGTCTCCTGGGGCATCAGGGAGCCTAGTGGTTAGAACATTGGGCCAGTAACCCAAAAGTTGCTAGATCGAATTCCCGAGCTGACAAGGTACAAATCTGTGGTTCTGCCCCTGAACAGGGCAGTTAACCCCACTGTTCCTAAGCTGTCATTGAAAATAAGAATTTGTTAACAGACTTTCCTAGTTAAATAAAAGTTTAAATAAAAAAAGTCATTAAATAATTCATCAGTGGCATTAAAATATTGCTATTCATTCAGTCAATGCTGTTCATGGACTACGGCTCAGTGTTCAACACCATAGTGTCCTCAAAGCTCATCACTAAGCTAAGGACCCTGGGACTAAACACCTCCCTCTGCAACTGGATCCTGTACTTCCTGACGGGTCGCCCCCAGGTGGTAACACACCTGCCACGCTGATCTTCAACACGGGGGCCCCTCTGGGGTGCGTGCTCAGTCCCCTCCTGTATTCCCTGTTCAGCCATGAGTGCATGGCCAAGCACGACTCCAACACCATCATTAAGTTTGCAGACGACACAACAGTGATCTGATCACCGACAGATGAGACAGCCTATAAGGAGGAGGTCAGAGAACTGGCAGTGTGGTGTCAGGATAACAACCTCTCCCTCAACGTGATCAAGACAAAAGGAGATGATTGTGGACTATAGGAAAAGGAGGACCGAGCACACCCCCGTTCTCATCGACTGGGCTGTAGTGGAGCAGGTTGAGAGCTTCAAGTTCCTTGGTGTCCCCATCACCAACAAACTATCATGGTCCAAACACACCAAGACAGTCATGAAGAGGGCACGACAAAGCCTATTCCCCCTCAGAAGGCTGAAAAGATTTGGCATGGGTCCTCAGATCCTCAAAAAAATTCCACAGCTGCACCATCGAGAGCATGACTGGTTGCATCATCGCCTGGTATGGCAACTACTCGGCCTCCGACCGCAAGGTACTACAGAGGGTCGTGCATGCGGCCCAGTACATCACTGGGGCCAATCTTGCTGCCACCCAGGACATCTAAACCAGGCGGTGTCAGAAGAAGGCCCTAAAATAAGTCAAAGACTCCAGCCACCCTAGTCATAGACTGTTCTCTCTGCTACCGCGCGGCAAGCAGTCCCGGAGCGCTAAGTCTAGGTCCAAAAGCATTAACAGCTTCTACCCCCAAGACATAAGACTCCTGAACAGCTAATCAAATGGCTACCCAGACTATTTGCATTGACCCCCCCACCCCCATTTTTACACTGCTGCTACTCTGTTTATTATCTATGCATAGTCACTTTACCTACATATTACCTCAATTACCTCGACTAACCAGTACTTTAACACTTTAACAATTCGGCATATGTGACAAATCGAATTTGAACTAACTTACACTTTAAAAAACTTTTTTTTCTCTGTATGGAATAAAGCATCATTTGACGAAATCACTGTCCTAGATCAGAACAATTTCCCCATAGACTTAGAATTCCTTTATTTATCAGAACATGATTGTAATTATAAGAAAATTCAATCCAAGCATCAGAGAGACAGACCGAGAGAGGTATAGGGAGAGAGGGGAGGAGATGGGGTACTGTGGGATCCCCTGTTAATCTACATATCGAGTGGTTCAGTTCAAACATGGAGCCCCCCCTTCCTCCCTGCTTAACATCAGCGGTCAACATCTCTTTGAAGCACCGCTCAGCTCGTTTCCGAACCCCCCAGCGGTCGAGGTGGAAGGGGGTAGAGGTGCTTTAGGGGCCCCAGCCCAGTCTCAGACTGGTTGTGCTTGCCTGGGTCCTGACAAGGCGAGTGAGACAGAGGAAACACTCCTAGCAGTGGGGCTATGGAGGAGGATAAGGCCATCTGAAACATTCCTAGCAGTGGGGCTATGGAGGAGGATAAGGCCATCTGAAACACTCCTAGCAGTGGGGCTACGGTGGAGGATAAGGCCATCTGAAACACTCCTAGCAGTGGGGCTATGGTGGAGGATAAGGCCATCTGAAACACTCCTAGCAGTGGGGCTATGGTGGAGGATAAGGCCATCTGAAACACTCCTAGCAGTGGGGCTATGGTGGAGGATAAGGCCATCTGAAACACTCCTAGCAGTGGGGCTATGGTGGAGGATAAGGCCATCTGAAACACTCCTAGCAGTGGGGCTATGGTGGAGGATAAGGCCATCTGAAACACTCCTAGCAGTGGGGCTACGGTGGAGGATAAGGCCATCTGAAACACTCCTAGCAGTGATAAGGCCATCTGAAACACTCCTAGCAGTGGGGCTATAAGGCCATCTGAAACACTCCTAGCAGTGGGGCTATGGAGGAGGATAAGGTGGAGTGGGGATAAGGCCATCTGAAACACTCCTAGCAGTGGGGCTATGGTGGAGGATAAGGCCATCTGAAACACTCCTAGCAGTGGGGCTATGGAGGAGGATAAGGCCATCTGAAACACTCCTAGCAGTGGGGCTACGGAGGAGGATAAGGCCATCTGAAACACTCCTAGCAGTGGGGCTACGGAGGAGGATAAGGCCATCTGAAACACTCCTAGCAGTGGGGCTATGGAGGAGGATAAGGCCATCTGAAACACTGGGGCCTAGGCAGAAACACTCCTAGCAGTGGGGCTATGGAGGAGGATAAGGCCATCTGAAACACTCCTAGCAGTGGGGCTATGGAGGAGGATAGGGGCTAGCATCTGAAACACTGAAACACTAGCAGTGGGGCTATGGAGGAGTGGGGATAGGGCCATCTGAAACACTCCTAGTGGGGCAGTGAAACACTCCTAGCATTGGGGCTACGGTGGAGGATAAGGCCATCTGAAACACTCCTCTGAAACACTATAGGCCCTAGCAGTGGGGCTACGGAGGAGGATAAGGCCATCTGAAACACTCCTAGCAGTGGGGCTATGGAGGAGGATAAGGCCATCTGAAACACTCCTAGCAGTGGGGCTATGGAGGAGGATAAGGCCATCTGAAACACTCCTAGCAGTAACACAATAACGGCTAATGATTTAGTGATGTGTTATGATCTCATGTCTGGTTTATCTGATAAACTAAAATACCCCTGGAAATTGAGTTCTAGACAGATAAGATACTAAGCGGAAGCCTCTACACAACAACCTCTGTTGCGGTCAGTCACAAAAACACAAATGCACAGACAAAAACACGACAACCTACACCCGTGTCTCTGCACCCCTCCCCCAGCCTGGCTGCTCCTGTTGACAGGCTTTTGTTTGGGCCTGACTCAGGGAGCATATGGCAGGTGGCCCTCTCCCTCCCCACCCTCTAAACCCCGGGCCTCCAGGCAGGCCTGCCGCAGTGTGTGTGGGGTGAATTGGGGGTGTGGGGGAGTTGCTCTTTTTAAAACCCCTTCTCTCTAACACAAATCGTTAGCCACACTATTGCAGGTCATCCACAGCCGTAAATGTAAATGTACACACAATGTAACACACACACAACCATTACAAAACATTCAAACCCACCCACTGAACTCATTCAACAAATGCCCCAGCATTGTGGTTACTGCTACTAGGCTCCATGCAGCAGGACAGCAGCATGGGAGACAGAATAAAACACAGCACAGAACTAACTGTCAGCAGCCAGCTGAGCTCATTGAGAGGGAATAAATACTACAATGAGTTTACATGAACATAGTGTTGCAGTGCCTCAGACAGCTATACATCTCAGTGCAAGAGGGAGGCGTCACTACAGTACCTGGTTCGAATCCAGGTTGTATCACGTCAGGGCCGTGATGGGGAGTCCCATAGGGCAGCACACAACTGGCCCAGGGCAGTCCGGATTAGGAAGTCATTGTAAATAAGAATTTATTCTTCACTTACTTGCCTAGTTAAATAAAGGTTAAATTTAAGATATCACCTCTGACCTCATGAACATAGTGCTGTATGTCTATTGGAAAGATATCACACTTCTGACCTCATGAACACAGAGCCAAACTCACAGACTGCAGACAGACAGTAATGGTACAGGGCAACACCAAACAGTTTCAGCTGGACTTTCACATGAACAAATAGATAGCTCAGCAGGATAAACTGTGGAGAAAGATAAACCACCCCGAACGTGTCAAACCAGACCTCTTCATTACACAGCCCCACAGACGAGCAAACCAAAGCGAAAAGTCAACATCCCAGCACAGAGTACTACTCCCTCAGTGAAATGGATACATTCACCCAGCTGGAGGTAAGGCAGGTGGAGCTGGAACAGCAGGTGAACACACTCCAGTCTGCACAATAAATAAAACATTTAAAAAGCATCCCCTCAACCAGACCCAGAGAGCTGGAGAGAGACCTATCTGCACTCTGGACTGTGGTGAGACAACAAGAGAAAGAGCAGGAGAAGAACAGAGCACTAGAGGATCAGACTGCAGGAGGAGAGGGTGAGGGGGATGGCGTATGACAGAGAACAACCTACTAGAGAGGAGACCACCCCCACAGAGAAGCCAGCAGAACCCCCCACCTCAACACCCCTACCATAGCCTCAATATCACAGCAGAACAGTCCACCCCAGACCATAGCCTCAATATCACAGCAGAACAGTCCACCCCAGACCATAGCCTCAATATCATAGCAGAACAGTCCACCCCAGACAATAGCCTCAATATCACAGCAGAACAGTCCACCCCAGACCATAGCCTCAATATCATAGCAGAACAGTCCACCCCAGACAATAGCCTCAATATCACAGCAGAACAGTCCACCCCAGACCATAGCCTCAATATCATAGCAGAACAGTCCACCCCAGACCATAGCCTCAATATCATAGCAGAACAGTCCACCCCAGACAATAGCCTCAATATCACAGCAGAACAGTCCACCCCAGACCAATAGCAGAACAGTCCACCCCAGACAATAGCCTCAATATCACAGCAGAACAGTCCACCCCAGACCATAGCCTCAATATCATAGCAGAACAGTCCACCCCAGACCATAGCCTCAATATCACAGCAGAACAGTCCACCCCAGACCATAGCCTCAATATCACAGCAGAACAGTCCACACCAGACCATAGCCTCAATATCATAGCACGACAGATAAAGAACCCCACACCCAGGGGATCCTACCCGCATCAGAGCACATCAGAAATCAGCTAATTGGAAACCACTAAAACAAACACAAAATAGTTATTTTTCCAAAAACAGATTTATGGGTAAACCACTTCTCCAATCTTTTTGGCTCTATAAACAAACAGCAAAAAGCATATACATGATCAAATACAAATCTCAGAATCAACTATTACATTTATTTTTATTTTTTAAATAGAACACACTGGATTCTCCAATTACATTGAATGAACTAAAGGACAAAATACAAACCCTCCAACCCAAAAAGGCCTGTGGGGTTGATGGTATCCTCAATGAAATGATAAAATATACAGACCACAAATTGCAATTGGCTATACTAAAACTATTTAACATCATCCTTAGCTCTGCATCTTCCCCAATATTTGGAACCAAGGACTGATCACCCCAATCCACAAAAGTGGAGACAAATTTGACCCCAATAACTACCGTGGGGATATGAGTCAACAGCAACCTTGGGAAAATCCTCTGCATTATCATTAACAGCAGACTAGTTCAATTCCTCAGTGAAAACAATTGTACTGAGCAAAAGACAAAATTTAGCCTTTTTAACCAAATTACCATACGACAGACCACACATTCACCCTGCACACCATAACTGACAAACAAACCAAACGGCAAAGTCTTCTCATGCTTTGTTGATATATCACGAGGGTCTGATATACAAATTGATGGAAAGTGGTTTTAGAGGAACAAACATAGAACATAAAATCCATGTAAACAAACAAGTCTGCAGATAAAATTGGCAAAACACACATTTCTTTCCACAGGGCCATGAGGTGAGACTGGGATGCAGCTTAAGCCCCACCCTCTTCAACATACAAAGTGTATCAACGAATTGGCGCGGGCACTAGAACTGTCTACAGCACCCCGGCCTCAACCTACTAGAATCTGAAGTCAAAATGTCTGTTTGCTGATAATCTGGTGCTTCGGTCACCAACCAAGGAGGACCTACAGCAGAACCTAGATCTTCTGCACAGATTCTGTCAGACCTGGGCCCTGACAGTGAATCTCAGTAAGACAAAAATAATGGTGTTCCAAAAAAGGTCCAGTTGCCAGGACCACAAATACAAATTCCATCTAGACACTGTTGCCCTAGAGCACACAAAAACATACCTCGGCCTAAACATCAGCGCCACAGGTAACTTCCACAAAGCTGTGAACGAGCTGAGAAACAAAGCAAGTGCCTTCTAAGCCATCAAACGGAACATAAATTTCAACATACCAATTAGGATCTGGCTAGAAATACTCTAATCAGTTATAAAATCCATTTCCCTTTATGATTGTGAGGCCTGGGGTCCGCTCACCAACCAAAGATTCCACAAAATGGCAAAAGCACCAAATAATGCAGAGCAGAATTAGGCCGATACCCACTAATTATCAAAATCAAGAAAAGAGTCGTTAAATTCTACAACCACCTAAAAGGAAGCGATTCCCAAACCTTCCATAACTAGGCCATCAACTACAGAGAGATGAACCTGGAGAAGAGTCCCCTAAGCAAGCTGGTCCTGGGGCTCTTTTCACAAACACACCCCACAGAGCCCCAGGAAAGCAACACAATTAGACCCAACCAAATCATGAGGAAACAAAACGACAATTTCTTGGCACAATGGAAAGGATTTACAAAAAAGCAGAGCAAACTAGAATGCTATTTGGCCCTAAACAGAGAGTACACAGTGGCAGAATATCTGACCACTGTGACAGACCCAAAAGTAAGGAAATCTTTGACTATGTACAGACTCAGTGAGCATAGTCTTGCTATTGAGAAAGGCCGCCGTAGGCAGACATAGCCTGTCTTCTCTTGAGAGCCATGTGCACACTGCCCACAAAATGAGGTGGAAACTGAGCTGCACTTCCTAACCTCCTGTCCAATGTATGACCATATTAGAGAGACATATTTCCCTCAGATTACACAGATCCACAAAGAATTTGAAAACAAACCCGATTTTGATAAACTCCCATATCTACTGGGTGAAATTCCACAGTGTGCCATCACAACAGCCAGATTTGTGACCTGTTGCCACAAGAAAAGGTCAACCAGTGAAGAACAAACACCATTATAAATACAACCCATATTTATGTTTATTTATTTTACCTTTTGTACTTTAACCATTTGCACATCGTTACAACACAGTATATATACATAATGACGTTTGTAATGTCTATTCTTTTGGAACTTTTGTGAGTAATGTTTACTGTTCATTTTTATTCCACTTTTGTTTATTATCTACTACACTTGCTTAGGCAATGTTAACATGTGTTTCCCATGCCAATAAAGCCCTTAAATTGAATTGAGAGAGACACACAATGAGTCTGTCATTAGTGATGCGAAATACCTGCTATGCAGAGCAGTGTCCTGACTTCAGAGTGGGATGCCAGGGGAATGTTGAAGTCACTGGGTATGGGACTATCGTCCATGTGTGTATATCCTAAAATTGCACCTTATACAATGCACTACTTTTGAACCCTAGTCCGAATACAGTGCACTACTTTTGAACTCTAGTCCGAATACAGTGCACTACTTTTGAACCCTAGTCCATATACAGTGCACTACTTTTGAACCCTAGTCTGAATACAGTGCACTACTTTTGAACCCTAGTCCATATACAGTGCACTACTTTTGAACCCTAGTCCGAATACAGTGCACTACTTTTGAACCCTAGTCCGAATACAGTGCACTACTTTTGAACCCTAGTCCGAATACAGTGCACTACTTTTGAACCCTAGTCCATATACAGTGCACTACTTTTGAACCCTAGTCCATATACAGTGCACTACTTTTGACCAGAGCTCATGGGGCAGCAGGGTAGCCTAGTGGTTAGAGCGTTGGACTAGTAACCGGAAGGTTGCAAGTTCAAACACCCGAGCTGACAAGGTACAAATCTGTCGTTCTGCCCCTGAACAGGCAGTTAACCCACTGTTCCTAGGCAGTCATTGAAAATAAGAATTTGTTCTTAACGGACTTGCCAAGTTAAGGTTTAAATTTTTTTTTTTAAATGGGGTGTCTGGAGTCTTGGTATATATGAGCACCATTGAAATGATGGGACCATTGGAAGGGTATGGATTCCTTTAGGAAAAACGCTTTGATGAAAGGATGCTAAATGTGTAGACAGACTTTGAACAATTCGTCTCATGTCCCTGTGACTGCCTGGGAAGAAGACGTTCTGAGAATCCATTTCCCTCCTCTCACAAATAGACTATGGACCAATACACAAATACCACAGAACCACAATTTACCTTGCTGTGAATGTCTATGAAAAACACTCACACATAGTTCAAACACAGGGAGAGAAAAAGTTTGAAGAGAGAGAGCCCCCCAGAAAGCAGAGAGAGAGCCCCCCCAGAGAGCCAGAGAGCCCCCAGAGAGCAGAGAGAGAGCCCCCCAGAAAGCAGAGAGAGAGCCCCCAGAGAGCAGAGAGAGAAGCCCCCCAGAGAGCAGAGAGAGAACCCCCAGAGAGCAGAGAGAGAACCCCCCCAGAGAGCAGAGAGAGAGCAGAGATATTACCAATAGGCTAACAGGATTAAGTTCTGACTGTTGATTAACCCAGCGCGGAAGCCCGTAGAATTTTAACAAAGACAATGTGTGCCTGTCAAAGTCTGAGTACCAAACGGCAACCCTATTCCCTAGTTAGTGCACTACTTTTAGCAAGTAGTGCACTATATAGTGAATAGGGTGCCATTTGTGGGACACAGAACGAGCGCAGAGCAGAGTGGGCATCAGACCTGAAACTCAGGGGAACCCGAGTACTGAACAACCAACCAGACAGAGAAGTCCAGTTCAAGAACTAGGCCAGATTCCAGCATCTCGGGGAGATTAAACAGCAAACCCAACCAGGACAACCTTGAATCAAAACAGCCCTTTCAAAGTCTTCATCAAATCACACAGAGCTGATCACTAGAGGAACCTAGCAGGTGGGAGGGAGGCAGCTAAGAGAAGGGTCTGACTGTTCTCTCACTGAAAGACACACTCAAAAGACTCCTTAATTAGTCAAGTCAGAGAATCTTCTATCGGGGTTTTTGGCCGATACGTTTTCATCTTTTCATTTAGTGTTCCAGTGAACTGTACGAGCGCCACCTAACAAAAGCCTTTGCGTACGTCTCCCCAGTGAGCGGACCCCATCCCAGACTCCCAGTTTGACAGCATCATTTGTGTAATTACCCATGATGCTGTGTTGAAGTACAGACAAGCCATTAATCACCACACAGACCCACTTATAGAAACTACTCCTACACAAACTAGGCTACATGTAGTAAAATCAGCACAACTCCAAGATCACAATCAGCCATCTGACAAAACCCAGTTCCAAGGTTCCTTTGTGTCTTTACTCCTGCTCTAATGACTTTCATACGCTGTGCAGGACATTCATTTAGATCTTGACAGATGCCACCAGGAACGAATAAAAGACCCAGAGGCAAAACCCGCAGACGCGTGATCAAAGCTGTGCACGTGAAGACGTACAGACACAGGCTAATCTTCACAAAGTCACAGAGACTGGGTTTCTACCTAAACGATGTGAAAAGCCACAGCAACACAAATTATATAGGGCTTTCCAGCCAACAAATTATATAGGGCTTTCCAGCCAACAAATTATATAGGGCTTTCCAGACAACAAATTATATAGGGCTTTCCAGCCAGCAAATTATATAGGGCTTTCCAGCCAACAAATTATATAGGGCTTTCCAGCCAACAAATTATATAGGGCTTTCCAGCCAGCCATCATCTGGACACTGGAGTAAATTATCATTACAAAAGGTAATGGATGGGAACAGAGAGAGGGTTAGGCTATAACACAGTTATACCATATCTTATAACCCTTCATGAGGGTTTTTGGAACACGTGCTGTGTAATTCCACTGTGTCAGCTGCAGGAAGCTGACAACAGCCTTCATTCTGTAAAGACTCACTGTACTTACTGGCGAGGAGCAGGCAGGACAGAGCGATGACGTAGAGCTGTTTGACGGCCACATCGTAGCAATCCATGAACAGGTCCAGCAGGTAGACAGACAGGTGTCTGGCTGTAGGACACAGCTGGTAGCGGTTCGACAGTATGGCCAGCAGGTCCGCAAAGTACCGACGCATCCCTATCTGAGGGGAGTGGGCCCGGTACACAGGCAGCTTCAACTCCTAGAGGATGAGGAAGATGGAGGGAAGGAAAGGAGAAGGTAGAGGGAAGAGAAACAATATGGAGAGTAAGAATAAATATAATATAGGTTAACGCACAAACATACAGTGCATTTGAAAAGTGTTTCACATTTGGTCAAGTTACAACCTTGACCTTGATCTAAAATTGATTCAATCGTCCCCCCCCCCCCCCCCATCTCAATACCCCATAATGACAAAAACAAAAAATAAATATCACATAAGTATTCAGACCCTTTACTCAGTACTCTGCTGATGCACCTTTGGAAGCTTTTACAGCCTCGAGTCTTCTTGGGTTTGACGCTACAAGCTTGGCAACACCTGCATTTGGGGAGTTTCTTCCATTCTTCTCTGCAGATCCTCTCAAGGTCTGTCAGGTTGGAAGGGGAGTGTCGCTGCAAAGCTATTTTCAGGTCTCTCCAGAGATGTTCGGTCAGGTTCAAATCAGGGCTCTGGCTGGGCCACTCAAGGACATTCAGAGACTTGTCCCGAAGACACTTCTGCATTATCTTGGCTGTGTGCTTAGGGTCTTTGTCCTGTTGGAAGGTGAATCGTCGCCACAGGCTGAGTTCCTGAGAGCTCTGGAGCAGGTTTTCATCGAAGATCTCTGTACTTTGCTCAGTTCATCTTTGCCTCGATCCTGACTAGTCTCCCAGTCTCTGCCGCTGAAAAACATCCCAACGGCATGATGCTGCCACCACCATGCTTCACCGTAGGGATGGTGCCAGGATTCCTCCAGGCGTGACACTTGGCATTCAGACCAAAGACTTCAATCTTGGTTTCATCAGACCAGAGAATCTTGTTTCTCATAGTCTGAGAATACTTTAGGTGCATTTTTCTTCCATCTCCACAGAGGAACTCCAGAGCTCTAGCAGAGTGACCATTGGGTTCTTGGTCACCTCCCTGGCCAAGGCCCTTCTCCCCTGATTGGTCAGTTTGGCCGGGAGGCCAGCTCCAGGAAGAGTTTTGGGGGTTCCAAACATGTTCCATTTAATGATGGAGGCCATTGTGTTCTTGGGGAACTTCAATGCTGCAGAAATGTTTTGGTACCCTTCCCCAGATCTGTGCCTCGACATAATCCCGTCTCAGAACTCTACAGACATTTCCTTTGACCACAGGGCTTGGTTTTTGCGCCGACATGCACTGTCAACTGTGGGGCTTTATATAGAAAGGTGTGTGCCTTTCCAAATCATGTACAATCAATTGAATTTAACACAGGTGGACTCCAATCAAGTTGTAGAAACATATCAAGGATGACTTATGAAAGCAGGATGCAACGGATGTCAATTTCGAGTCTCATAGCAAATTTTCCAAAGGCACTGTAGATAGGCATGGATGGTAGTTTTGTCAGACATGGCTACACACTACATGTCCATATAGAACCCAATACTACATTTCAATTTAGGTCAGGAAGGGGAGTGAGAGGGGTACAGGGTTACCCATGGTGAGTAAAGGGAAGGGGACAGTAAGTAGCGGTGGCTATTCAGCATGATAAATATCCATTAGGATGGGGGCAGGGTTGAAGTCTGTTTGGGAAAGGGGGGGGAGATCCAAAGGAGGCTGGTAGCTGAGAAGTGGTGGCTATTCAGCAGCCTGACCCTCTGGTCGAAACTGGTTTTATTTTTATTTTTTTTAAACCTTTAACTAGGCAAGTCAGTTAAGAACAAATTCTTATTTACAATGACTGCCTGCACCGGCCAAGCCTGGACAACGCTGAGCCAATTGTGCGCCACACTATTGGACTCCCAATCACGGCCGGTTGTGATACAGCAGGATTCAAACCAGGGTGTCTGTAGTGACGCTTCAAGCACTGAGATGCAGTGCCTTAGACCGCTGTGCCACTCTGGAGCCCAGTGTTCTATTGGCCAGTCAGTTTTAGCCATGATGCTCCTGTACTGCATGTGCGAGTGATGGATGCGGGAAGAACAGGCCGTGGCTCAGGTCCATGATGATCTTCTTGGCCTTCCTGCAACACCTGGTGTTGTAAGTGTCCTGAAGGGCAGGCGGTGTGCATCCAATGGTGCAGTCGGCTGAGCGCGCCTCCCTCTGTAGTGCCTTGGTCAGTGGCGGTGCCATACCAGGCTGTGATGCAGCACAACAGTATGCTCTCAAGGGTGCTCCTGTAGAACACTGAGGGCCTTCGGGGACAGGCCAATTCAATCACTGCCTCAGGACAACCTCCTGAGGTTAAAGAGTCGCTTTCGTGCCTTCACCACTGTGTCCGTGTGGTTTGACCATTTCACCTCCTCGGAGATGTGTAAGCCGAGGAACTTGACATTTTTGACCGTCTCCACGGGAGCCACTCCTAAAGTCCACAATCAGCTCCTTTGTTTTGCTGACGTTGAGGAAGAGGTTTGTTTACCTGGCACCACACCGTCAGAGTGCCTAGCTCCTCCCTGTAGGCAGTCTCGTCGCTGTTGGTAATTAGACCTACTGCGGTTGTCGTGTCGTCAGCAAACTTGGAGTTGAAACTGAGGCAGTCGTGGATATACAGAGTTCAGGAGGGGACTGAGGACGTATCCTTGTGGGGTCCCCATGTTGAGGAGCAGTGTGGAAGAGGTAATGCTTCCTACATTCAACACCTGGGGGGCAGCCTGTCAAAAAAAAGTCTAGGGCCCAGTTACATAGAGAGGAGTTCAGTCCCAGGGCCATGCTCTTCGCAGTGAACTTTGAGCCAAGCTGTAGTGGATAAACAGCATCCTCAGATTGACATTCCTCTTGTCCAGCTGGGTGAGGGCAGTGTGCAGTGCCATGGCGATTGTGTCGTCAATGTATCAATCGGGGCGATAGGCAAATTTGAGAGGGTTGAGTGTCAGGGAGGGAAGTGGTGATGTGGTCTTTGACAAGCCTCTCAAAGCGAGTGCTACAGGCTGGTAGTCATTCATTTCAGTTACTTTCCCTTTCTTGGGCACAGAGATGATAGTTGACATCTTGAAGAAAGTGAGAATAAAAGGCCTGAGCTAGAGCGAGATTGAAAATGTCCAAAAACACAACAGCTAGCGGGTCTGCACATGCTCTGAGAGCACTGCTAGGGATGCTCCCTGGGACCGCATCCTCGCGAAGGTTAACACGTTTGAATGACTTCCATACATCCTCTGTGGAGACCGTAAACACGTAGCCCTCGTTGTCTTCAGGGGCTCTCCTCAGCAGCGAATAGTTGTTATGCTCGAAGCGTGAGAAAAAAGGTGTTTCGCTTGTCCGGTAGCGCGCTGTTGGTGTCGCGCCGGGATAGCGGCGCTGTTGGTGTCGCGACGGCTTTCTTTTTGAAATCCGTGATCGTTAGAAGCCCCTGCCACATACGCCTCGTATCTGACCCACTGAATTACTCTTCCACTTTGTCCTTATACTTGCGTCTCGCCATCTTGAGCGATCTGCATAGGTCGTTTTTGTATCGTTTAACCATACAATTGTCCCTGGTCACCTTGCCCCGTTTATAAGCAGAATCTGTCTCCTTCAGTTTCCCCCGACAAGGCTGCCATCAATCCATGGTTTTCGAAAGACACCATCGGTATCGCAACATTTATGCATTCTTTTTATGAATCCGGTGACTGAGTCGGTGTATTAATTGATCTTATCCCCAGAGGAAACCTGTAACATATTCCAGTCCACGTGATCAAAACAGTCTTGGAGCATGGATTCTGATTAGTCAGACAAGTGTTGTACAGATGTGAACACCAGGACTTTCCTTGAGTCTTTGTTTGTAGGCGGGGAGGAACAAAATGGAGTCCTGGTCTGATTTGCCGAAAGGAGGGCGAGAGATTGCCTTATACCGGTGTCGGAAAAGCATGTAGCGTTGGTCCATTGAGAATCTCTGCGAGTTGGACTGCCAACGTGTTGATAGTAATTCTGGAACATGGTTCTCAAATGTACTTTTGTTAAAGTCCCCAGTGACAATGAACACTGCCTCCGGGTACACGGTCTGCAGTTTGTTCAGGGTGAGAATGAAGATCTTTGAAAGCATTTTTGGTGTCCGTTTGGGGCGGGATGTGGTAGTGCACAGGTGCAATTTTTGACACTCCCCCTAGGACACACCCAGTCTCCTCCTAGTCAACCACATAGAATAGAGGAGTGTCACGTGAGCCTTCAGCTTAAAGACGCATTTGACAATGGGCGCAATATTAAAACAAACACTTTCTCCCATATGTATAGCCTTTAATGCTTCACGAGTCTGTCTCTATCCTAATACAGGCTTAGAAAAACGAGTTATGGTTTTTCAATAAATGCTTTGTTTCGTCATACATAGATGAATATTTGATCTAAAAAAAAACAAGGGCTTTATAATGTGGATTTATTTCATATCAGACTGAGTCGGGGTGGATTAATCTCTTTAAGTAGTGCTGTTCCAGTTTGTGGTTTGCTGCTAGAGGCACACCAAAAACATCCACCCATACTAAAAATACAGGTTACTATTATTTGTCAGAGACAGCGGGCCTACTGCCCCTTCCCGAAGGGTTGTCCAAATAACAAAACACTGGCCACGTGTAAAGCTAATCTTCACGGGATACTGACTTGCTGTAGATCGGTGAAGAATAACCCTGTGGTGCCTGTCAGCATGACCAACGTACTGATGACCACAATCTATGGCACACACGTGCCTCACATATTTAATCTGTGAGTTACATCAATTGTCTGTTGAGTTTGTTGTATGTAGGCAATACCTTAACAACGGTGATCACTAAGGTGATCGGCAGCTGAAGGACAATATAAACAGTGCATACAGACACCCCCATAAACACTACCCTCGACTTGAGTTCTCCCGCCCCCACCATGCATGCCTTGCCTCTGGTCAATCGGTCTGTCTGAGGGTTCAGTGTGGTGCAGGGCATTGTGGGGAACCGCAGCATAATTAATGCAGTGGAAGGCAGGGGACTCGATGCAGAGAGGTGGGGGGGTGGAGGGGGGGCAGACTAGCCTGCTGATGGGCTACAATTATTTAGAGATCGGGTTTATGTCTGGGGTGTCGTTTGGCTTTCAAAGACCTTACATCAGCATCCATGTTGTTTTACAGGGATGTTTTGTCTTTGGTCTGCAGATTAGTTAAAGGGTTGGGGTCAGAATAGAATCAGAAGGGAGGCCCTAATCTACACGCCCCCTGGTTACAGACGTCCAACTCAGTGATTTAGACACGAGTAAATCAAATGACTGTTAGGCTTAGTGAATAACTTGTAAGGAGACTGCCCGATTGTAACAGAGTGGGGGCAGCTGCCTGCAACAATTCCATCTATCCAAATACTCCCCCTACATGTGACGTGTGCGTAGACACACACACTCCATATTGTTCTTTCTAAGTAAAATCAAATTAGCTATGATATTCTTGCTCCCTTTATGAGGATGGCAGTCCAGTGACAGATGCTGCCATTAAAATGGCCAAACAGTAAAAATATCATCAAGCCGGAGGTTAGCCTAATTACTGCATCAGCCAATTAATGAGCCTCAACCCTTCTGTGTAATCTAAATTAGACCACGCTCACAAAGATGACAGTCATGTAATTATATCCATCTGCCAACATTAACTACACTATATAGAAGCTATAAATAGAAGGTGAGGAGTTGCTATCATGTCCCTCTACTGGCTTGGATCTTCATTTTCATCAAAGCACTACAGTATGTGAACAAGAAAACATACATTTTACATTTTTTTTTACCTTTATTTAACTAGGCGAGTCAGTGAAGAACAAATTCTGATTTTCAATGATGGCCTAGGAACAGTGGGTTAACTGCCTGTTCAGGGGCAGAACGACAGATTTGTACCTTGTCAGCTCAGGGATTTGAACTTGCAACCTTCCAGTTACTAGTCCAACGCTCTAACCACTAGGCTTCCCTGCCAACCCCCTTTAAGCCATTGAGCAGAAGCGCTTATCCAGTGTGACATACAGGAACAATTCAAGTTAACTGCCTTGCTCAAGGGAACATGAGATTTTTCACCTCGTCATCTTGGTTACTTTTTTGGTTACTGGCCCAAAGCGCTGAACCGCTAGGTTACCTAGATTAGTTGTCTTTTTCAGGTTAAGATGCATTTAAGCACAGGTGAACTGCATGCCACCAGACTCAAAGCGTTCTCCCTGGCATTGAGAACATCCCCATAATACACATTTCACCATGCAGTTGAGATTCTTATCAAGTGGTGATGAGGAAAATGGAACTCCAAGGAATGACCCAAGGAGACCCAGAGAACTGCATTCATAGAATGAAAATTCAGAATTCTATTTATTCTGATTCTATGACTGGCTGGTCTTACCTTGATGCGGAGGGACTGATGGATATCCCCTGCTAGCTGTCCTTTCCACCATTGTAACTCCCTTTCCATCTTTCCCATTCAGAGAAGGCCACACGGATGAAGTTCAACCCTGCAGACACACAGCAATGTGGGCCAAGTCAAGAGACATCCTGGCTGAACGCAGCATGTTATGGTGTCTTATCACAACTTTAGGTATTTGATATCAAAGGGACAAGGATTTATAGAATAAGTTGTAATATCCTATATTCATACTGGTGAATAAAAATCTATTTTATAAGAGAGATGAAGTCCCAGCAAATAAAAAAATAAGTGTTTATTTCAAGGGGAATAAAACATTGTATCCTTTCTATTAATTTGCACAATGAATTTATGTTTATTTATTTTTTAATATATATTTCTAAATCGCATTGTGGAGAATTTTTCACCTTTATTTAACCATGTAGGCTAGTTGAGAACAAGTTCTCATTTGCAACTGCGACCTGGCCAAGATAAAGCGTAGCAATTCAACACAGAGTTACACATGGAATAAACAAAACAGTCAATAATACAGTAGAAAAAAATAAAACAAAAATGTTATATACAGTGAGTGCAAATGAGGTAAGATAAGGGAGTTAAGGCAATAAATAGGCCATGGTGGCAAAGTAATTACATTATTGCAATTAAACACTGGAATGGTAGATGTGCAGAAGATGAATGTGCAAGTAGAGATACTGGCATGCAAAGGAGCAAGATAAATAAATATATAAATACTGTATGGGGATGAGGTAGGTAGATAGCCCATCTGTAAACAGCCCATCTATGTACAGGTGCAGTGATCTGTGAGCTGCTCTGACAGCTGGTGCTTAAAGCTAGTGAGGGAGATATGAGTCTCCAGCTTCAGTGATTTTTAATGGGTTATGGGGGCAAAGTGAAACATGCCTTTGATATTAATGAAAGCAATCAGTTGAAATCGATTGTTAAAGATCAGCCTTTGATTTTTTAAATAAATTTTAAAAACACATCCAATAGCCTTTCGAAATATTTCAAATGCAAATTTGTGAGCTGCTCTTTTGTAAGCTTAAAAATGTGATTGAGTTCATTTCCTCCATGACCATGTGTACAGTAAACATTGGTCACTGGCACTGCATCGCCCTTCATCGTTCATGACTCAGTTCCATTACATTCCAGCCAATAGCCATTTATCAGAGGTTGTATGTTAAGAGCGGTGACGCTCGGTCTGAACAGTAACACGTTTTGGAAGCATAAGGACTTTAAAATATTTCATATTTGCGAGAAATAATCAAAATTAATTCATTTAAAAAAAAATTTTTTTAAATGGATACACTTTTATAGGGTAAGGGTTCCCACACAGCAATATGTCCACAGCGCGTGTTCACGGAAACCAGACGGATGACTGCCGGTGCTAAATAAAATCGCTATCCGAGTCTCCTAACCTGTGTGTAACTGGAAGACAGACGTCACAAACCTGCCACTGAAAAATAATGTTGGCTGTAACAACGGTGTTTAAAACCGGTTAAAAACTGTGTATTTTGCATTTGTTAAATTATTTTGGATGTTTTTCTAGAACCGTACCTCAACTGAAAATCGCTTCACGTTTAGAAGGGAGTATTTGCCGGTTTAGTCTTTCAGAGCCAATTCGCCCTTTAAAACAGAGTATGTAAAGTCCTTGAACTAAGGAGTAACGTTAGTCTCCTTTGGTCCAACACTGGGCTATGGTACTGAACTGCAATTACATTCCCCATGCAAGTGGGTGTGATTTAAAATGCCTTAAAGTGGGGAGAAAAAATAACTAAATGGCAATTGTAGCGCTGGGGTAACAAAATAACTTTTTTTGTAGGCCTAACAATAACATTGCTACTGTGTCACAAATTTGCTATGAGAAAAAAAAAGTACGTTGATAATGGAAACATTTCTCATGACTTTCTCGCTCATTTAGCGGTGTCAACACCACGAGTGTTTTTTAAAACAGAAACGTAGACCACTCATGCGGTTATAATACTATTATGTATAGGCCTATACCTTAAACTTAGACAAAGATCACACCTGACTGTTGACAGCATTACATCATTGATACACACATTTAGTCAACTTTTAGATTCTCTAAATGTCCAAGATCGCATGTGCCGCTCACCCTATCTGACAGGAATGCCCCCAGACCTCTTTGTTTCACTCCGACATCCTGAATGAAGAATTCCTCTTTGGGAAGTTTTGTATTATCCTCGGTACCGGCGAAAAGCGACGACTGTTTCCGTTATTCAGTTGACAAAGTAACAATGCTTCAGAGCAGTTTAATTCAGATGTTATCTCGTCTGTTTACACTTTCACAAAGATTTTCCACGGATCCTCGTTCAACGAAGTGGTTTGCTTCCCCAGCTGCTGTTGCGGTCGGTGAGGAGCTAGTGAATTTGCGTACGCGAAAGACCGAGTGTGAGATGGGAAATGTAGTCCAAAAACACGTGACCAAAATGGGCTAATTACGACAATAACTCATTCTCTAATTGATTTCAAATAAACTAAACGTGTCTCTCAAACACTGGCATTTTGAAAACGGATAGAGCTGTTGAGGTGATTAAATCAAGTTTTTATTGCAAGTCACTTCGTTAACTTTCTCAAGTGGCATGTGTGTAAAAACGTTTTCCTTTAGCACATTGTAAAATGTACTATAATAAGATTTATAACACAAAATAAACAATTTTAATGACATGTAAAACGGTTAGTGCATTCTCGTTTAATTTAGACAGAGAGGGATAGTTGCAAATAGGAAAAAAAATAAAAGTTGCATGTAGGAACATCTTATTGCTGAATATAAACAGCACTCCAGAAAATGTAACGTGAAAATAAAATCCTTTCCCTCATTTTCCCTCCAATCAGCTATAACAAAATAAAATAAAATGTTATTTGTCACATGCACTGAATACAACAGGTGTAATACTTACTTACAAGCCCTTAACTGTCAACACAGTTTTAAGAAAAAATAGAATGCAATGTTATTCTGTTATTACACTGAGCAAAAATAAATGCAACATGAAACAAAGATTTTACTGAGTTACACTTCATATAATGAAATCAGTGAATTGAAATACATTTATTAGACCCTAATCTATGGATTTCACATGACTGGAAATACAGATAGGCATCTGTTTGTCACAGATACCTTAAAAAAAAAGGGGGGGGCCATGGTTCAGAAAATGAGTCAGTATCTGGTGTGACCACCATTTGCCTCATGCACATTCTCCTTTCGAGTCTATCAGGCTGTTGATTGTGGCCTGTGGAATGTTGTCTGACTCCTCGTCAATGGCTGTGGGAAGTTGCTGGATATTGGCGGGAACTGGAACACGTTGTTGTACACGTCGATCCAGAGCATCCCAAACATGCTCATTGGATGATATGTCTGGTGAGTATACAGGCCATAGAAGAACTGGGCCATTTTCAGCTTCCAGGATTTGTGTACAGATCCTTGCGACATGGGGCCGTGCATCATCATGCTAAAACATGAGGTGATGGTAGAGGATGAATGGCACGACAATGTGCCTCAGGATCTCATCATGGTATCTCTGTGCATTCAAATCGCCATCAATAAAATGCAACTGTGTTCGTTGTACGTAGCTTATGCATGCCTATTCCATAACGCCACCTCCGCCATGGGGCGCTCTGCTCACAACGTTGACATCATCAAACCGCTCGCCCACACGACACCATACACGTTGTCTGCCATCTGCTCGGTACAGTTGAAACCGGGATTTATCCGTGAAGAGCACACTTCTCCAGCGTGCCAGTGGCCATTGAAGGTGAGCATCTGGTCACTGAAGTTGGTTAAGACGCCGAACTGCTGTCAGATCAAGACCCTGGTGAGGAAGACTTAGCACGTAGATTAGCTTCCCTGAGACAGTTTCTGACAGTTTTTGCAGAAATTCTTTGGTTGTGCAAACCCACACTTTCATCAGTTGTCCGGGTGGCTGGTCTCAGACGATCCCGCAGTTGAAGAAGATGGATGTGGAGGTCCTGGGCTGGCTTGGTTACAGGTGGTGTATGGTAGTGAAGCTGGTTGGACGTACTGCCAAATTCTATGAAATGACATTGGAGGAGGCTGATGGTTGGGAAATGAACATAACATTCTCTGGCAACAGCTCTGGTGGACATGCCTGCAGTTAGCATGCCAATTGCATGCTTAATGTCTGCTAAATGACTTAAATGTAAACGTAAATGTAATCAAAACTTAAGACATCTGGGGCCTTGTGTTGTGTGACAAAACATAACATTTTAAAGTGGCTTTTTTATTGTCCCTAGCACAAGGTGCACCTGTGAAACAATCATACTGTTTAATCAGCTTCTTGATATGCCACACCTGTCAGGTGGATGGATTATCTTGGCAAAGTATAAATGCTCACTAACAGGGATGTAAACAAATTTGTGCACAAGATTTGAGAGAAATAAGCTTTTTTTTGTGTGTATGGAAAATTTCTGGGATCTTTTATTTCAGCTCATGAAATATGGGACCAACACTTTACATTTGTTCCGTATAAATACTAAGCAATGAGTACTAGCTGGGCAACAGACAACTCAGTGTCACTTGGTGTCAATATAGGGCATAGCTTTTTCAATAATGTGCAACGATAATACAGTAGGCCTATTACAATTCACTTTTTTAAAGAACATTTTTATTATTGACCAAAACGGAGTATAAATAGGCTGAACTATAATTGCAATGATGACAGGCAGAATTTTCTTCCCAAATGGACAAGGAAGCAAAAGCAGGTGCCATTGTAGTTCAACCCATCAGGATGAAGGTGATGAATCCTCATTGGTCTTCTTGTCCATCTAGTTCAGATACTCCTGGTCTGCATAGATCAGGAACCCAGTAAACAGACTATCTGTCCAGAACGGGTCATAGAATTGCCCATTCTGTTCAGAGTAGAAGAACTGCAGCCAAACGTGGTCCTGACGCTCTAACCAGAGAACCGTGGAACCGGACACTGGATCCCAGTTTTGGCATCAAACGTCTTGATCTTATACTGCCCGTTGTGCACCAGCCCGATCGCCAAGTGTGACGTCATAAGTGAAGTAGTAGACTCCAGGGACAGAGCAGACAAACTTCCCAGTTGTGGCGTTGTAGTTGTTTCCCCTCGTTCAGTAGAATCCGTTTGAACCGGATCGAGAGACGCTTTTTGGGAGAAGGCAGAGCGGGCTGAGTTGGTGCCGCAGTTACATCCCCCAGGAGCCCGTCTCACCCGTGTCCCCCTTGGTGCCCCCCAGTCCGGCCAAACTTGGGGCCATGCTTGCCTACCACGCCCTCACGACCTTTAACCAGAGTTTAAATTGTTTCCCGGGCCTGCCCTGTTCACCTGAAGATCAGACAGAGACAGGGACTGGCTCATTCACATTCATATAGTCACACCAGACAGCTCACAATACAGTGTACTGCATAGGAACACAACATTAAAGCTAACACAGGAATCAATATCAAGGACTACAAGAGTGGTAGTGGACTAACAGGTAATACCTATATTGTAGACTTCTACTCAGTGGACTAACTAACAGGTAATACCTCTACTGTAGACTTCTACTCAGTGGACTAACTAACAGGTAATACCTATACTGTAGGCTTCAGCTCAGTGGGCTAACTAACAGGTAATACCTATACTGTAGGCTTCTACTCAGTGGACTAACTAACAGGTAATACCTATACTGTAGGCTTCAGTTCAGTGGACTAACAGGTATTACCTATACTGTAGGCTTCTACTCAGTGGGCTAACTAACAGGTAATACCTTTACTGTAGGCTTCAGCTCAGTGGGCTAACTAACTCAGCCTTGAGTTGTACTACAGTACTCGGTTTCAGACCCAGTCCAGGCTACTACCTGGATGCATCCATTAGGCTTCTTACCTCTGTCACCTCTCCCCCTTCTCTCCTTACCTATCTCTGCTTTCCTCAGTCACCCCTCTCCCCCTTCTCCCCATCTCTGCCTACATCTGCCACCCTTCTCCCTCTTCTCTCCGTCCCTGCGAACCTCAGTCACCCCTCTCCCCCTTCTCTCCATCTCTGCCACCCTTCTCCCCCTTGTCTCCATTCCCCCATCCAGGCCATCCTTCCCTGGGGTAACCATGGGACCCATAGTCCCTTGAGATCCAGGGGCCCCTGGGTTCCACCGGGCCTGATGTCCGGGTAGACTACACACCAGCCGGGAGGAATGGATGGTGATGTTGTGGCCCTTCTTGTACAAGGGGTGTGTAGTCTGGATCTGGGACTTGGAGGTAGTGATGGTGATGGAAAGCAAGCACACCATGAGAGACAGCTGGAGCATGATGGTAGCTGAAAAGATAAGGGAGGCATTTAGAAATTATCAGTTGGAAAGCTGTGGTTGTAGAGATCATCAGCACCGATGCATTACACTGCTGTCATCAGCCAGAGGTTCGCTGACCAAAACAGAGGTTTCACAAATATTTAAGAGACAGTGTATGGCTAATTTACTCAGCTGCACAATAAAAATAAAAATAAAGTTTTTAAATTTTTATTTCACCTTTATTTAACCAGGTAGGCTAGTTGAGAACATGTTCTCATTTACAACTGCGACCTGACCAAGAATAAAGCAAAGCAGTTCGACACAAACAACACAGAGTTACAAATGGAATAAACAAAACATGCAGTCAATAACACAGTTGCAGATGCTGGCACTAAGACCGTTCTCAGTCAGCTGTATAAGGAAATAAGTAAACAGGAAACCACTCACCCAGAAGCGGCGCTCCTAGTGGCCGGAGACTTTAATGCAGGAAATCAGTTCTACCAAATTTCCATCAACATGTTAAATGTGCAACCAGAGGGGAAAAAAGCTTTCCTTCGCCCTCCATTTGGTAAATCCGACCACAACTCTATCCTCCTGATTCCTGCTTAAAAGCAAAAATTAAAGCAGGAAGCACCAGTGACTCGGTTTATAAAAAAGTGGTCAGATGAAGCAGATGCTAGACTACAGGGCTGTTTTGCTAGCACAGACTGGAACATGTTCTGGGATTCTTCCGATGGCATTGAGGAGTTCACTACATCAGTCACTGGCTTTGTCAATAAGTGCATCGAGGACGTTGTCCCCACAGTGACTGTACGTACACACCCCAACCAGAAGCCATGGATTACAGGCAAAATTCGCACTGAGCTAAAGGGCATAGCTGCCGCTTTCAAGGTGCGGGACTCTTACCCGGAAGCTTACAAGAAATCCTGCTATGCCCTGCGACGAACCATCAAACAGGCAAAGCGTCAATACAGGGCTAAGATTGAATCATACTACATCGGCTCCGACGCTCGTCTGATGTGGCATGGCTTGCAAACTATTACAGATTACAAAGGGAAGCAGAGCCGCGAGCTGCCCAGTGACACGAGCCTACCAGATGAGCTAAATCACTTCTTTGCTCGCTTCGAGGCAAGCAACACTGAGGCATGCATGAGAGCATCAGCTGTTCCGGATGACTGTGTGATCACGCTCTCTGTAGCCGACGTGAGTAAGACCTTTAAACAGGTCAACATACACAAGTCTGGGGGCCAGACGGATTACCAGGATGTGGGCTCTGGGCATGTGCTGACCAACTGGCAGGTGTCTTCACTAACATTTTCAACATGTCACTAATTGAGTCTGTAAAACAAACATGTTTCAAGCAGACCACCATAGTCCCTGTGCCCAAGAACACAAAGGCAACCTGCCTAAATACCTAAATGACTACAGACCCGTAGCACTCATGTCCGTAGCCATATTTCTTACATTAGTACCCCAGGTCATCTTAGGTTTCATGACATACAGTCGAGAAGAACTACTGAATATAAGATCAGCGTCAACTCACCATCAGTACGACCAAGAATATGTTTTTCGCGATGCGGATCCTGTGTTCTGCCTTTCAAACAGGACAACGGAATGGATCCCATGCAGCGACCCAAAAAAACGACTCCGAAAAAGAGGGAAACGAGGCGGTCTTCTGGTCAGACTCCGGAGACGGGCACACCGTGCACCACTCCCTAGCATTCTTCTCACCAATGTCCAGTCTCTTGACAACAAGGTTGATGAAATCCGAGCAAGGGACATCAGAGACTGTAACGTTCTTTGCTTCACGGAAACATGGCTCACTGGAGAGACGCTATCCGAGGCGGTGCAGCCAGCAGGTTTCTCCACGCATCGCACTGACAGAAACAAACATCTTTCTGGTAAGAAGAGGGGCGGGGGCGTATGCCTTATGGCTAACGAGACATAGTGTGATGAAAGAAACATACAGGAACTCAAATCCTTCTGTTCACCTGATTTAGAATTCCTCACAATCAAATGTAGACCGCATTATCTACCTAGAGAATTCTCTTCGATTATAATCACAGCCGTATATATCCCCCCCCAAGCAGACACATCGATGGCTCTGAACGAACTTTATTTGACTCTTTGCAAACTGGAAACCATTTATCCGGAGGCTGCATTCATTGTAGCTGGGGATTTTAACAAGGCTAATCTGAAAACAAGACTCCCTAAATTTTATCAGCATATCGATTGCGCAACCAGGGGTGGAAAAACCTTGGATCATTGTTACTCTAACTTCCGCGACGCATATAAGGCCCCCCTTTCGGAAAAGCTGACCACGACTCCATTTTGTTGATCCCTGCCTACAGACAGAAACTAAAACAAGAGGCTCCCACGCTGAGGTCTGTCCAACGCTGGTCCGACCAAGCTGACTCCACACTCCAAGATTGCTTCCATCACGTGGACTGGGATATGTTTCGTATTGCGTCAGATAACAATATTGACGAATACGCTGATTCGGTGTGCGAGTTCATTAGAACGTGCGTTGAAGATGTCGTTCCCATAGCAACGATTAAAACATTCCCTAACCAGAAACCGTGGATTGATGGCAGCATTCGCGTGAAACTGAAAGCGCAAACCACTGCTTTTAATCAGGGCAAGGTGACTGGTAACATGACCGAATACAATCAGTGCAGCTATTCCCTCCGCAAGGCTATCAAACAAGCTAAGCGTCAGTACAGAGACAAAGTAGAATCTCAATTCAACGGCTCAGACACAAGAGGCATGTGGCAGGGTCTGCAGTCAATCACGGACTACAAGAAGAAATCCAGCCCAGTCACGGACCAGGATGTCTTGCTCCCAGGCAGACTAAATAACTTTTTTGCCCGCTTTGAGGACAATACAGTGCCACTGACACGGCCTGCAACGAAAACATGCGGTCTCTCCTTCACTGCAGCCGAGGTGAGTAAGACATTTAAACGTGTTAACCCTCGCAAGGCTGCAGGCCCAGACGGCATCCCCAGCCGCGCCCTCAGAGCATGCGCAGACCAGCTGGCCAGTGTGTTTACGGACATATTCAATCAATCCCTATACCAGTCTGCTGTTCCCACATGCTTCAAGAGGGCCACCATTGTTCCTGTTCCCAAGAAAGCTAAGGTAACTGAGCTAAACGACTACCGCCCCGTAGCACTCACTTCCGTCATCATGAAGTGCTTTGGGAGACTAGTCAAGGACCATATCACCTCCACCCTACCTGACACCCTAGACCCACTCCAATTTGCTTTACCGCCCAAATAGGTCCACAGACGATGCAATCTCAACCACACTGCACACTGCCCTAACCCATCTGGACAAGAGGAATACCTATGTGAGAATGCTGTTCATCGACTACAGCTCGGCATTCAACACCATAGTACCCTCCAAGCTCGTCATCAAGCTCGAGACCCTGGGTCTCGACCCCGCCCTGTGCAACTGGGTACTGGACTTCCTGACGGGCCGCCCCCAGGTGGTGAGGGTAGGCAACAACATCTCCTCCCCGCTGATCCTCAACACTGGGGCCCCACAAGGGTGCGTTCTGAGCCCTCTCCTGTACTCCCTGTTCAACCACGACTACATGGCCAGGCACGACTCCAACACCATCATTAAGTTTGCAGACGACACAACAGTGGTAGGTCTGATCACCGACAACGACGAGACATCCTATAGGGAGGAGGTCAGAGACCTGCCCGGGTGGTGCCAGAATAACAACCTCTCCCTCAACGTAACCAAGACTAAGGAGATGCTTGTGGACTACAGGAAAATGAGGACTGAGCACCTCCCCATTCTCATCGACGGGGCTGTAGTGGAGCAGGTTGAGAGCTTCAAGTTCCTTGGTGTCCACATCAACAACAAACTAGAATGGTCCAAACACACCAAGACAGCCGTGAAGAGGGTATGACAAAGCCTATTTCCTCTCAGGAAAATAAAAAGATTCGGCATGGGTCCTGAGATCCTCAAAAGGTTCTACAGCTGCAACATCGATATTACTATTGAAATATGTACCCATTTAATAACCAGACATTCATACAAACTTGCTATGCTGAATTCTTGACACAATCGAACATGCTGCTATATGCTGTGATATGCTGCCAGCACGCGAGTCTCACCTAGGCGGCACGCGGCAATTTACTGCTATCTAGTGTACATTCACTGTTAGTGACAATTGGGGGAATAAATACACTGCAGACAAATAGTTGCTGCAAAAATACTTAGCTTGGTCCATGTCTGGTATGGGTTTGTGCTTGTCTCATCACTGGAACCTGAAACAGGACGGGGGAGAGAGACAACAGGACAGGGGGAGAGACAACAGGACAGGGGGAGAGACAACAGGACAGGGGGAGAGACAACAGGACAGGGAGAGAGACAACAGGACAGGGAGAGAGACAACAGGACGTGGGAGAGAGACAACAGGACGTGGGAGAGAGACAACAGGACAGGGAGAGAGACAACAGGACGTGGGAGAGAGACAACAGGACGTGGGAGAGAGACAACAGGATGTGGGAGAGAGACAACAGGACGTGGGAGAGAGACAACAGGACGTGGGAGAGAGACAACAGGACGTGGGAGAGAGACAACAGGACGTGGGAGAGAGACAACAGGACGTGGGAGAGAGACAACAGGACAGGGAGAGACAACAGGACAGGGAGAGAGACAACAGGACAGGGAGAGAGACAACAGGATGTGGGAGAGACAACAGGACAGGGGGAGAGACAACAGGACAGGGGGAGAGACAACAGGACAGGGAGAGACAACAGGATGTGGGAGAGACAACAGGACAGGGAGAGAGACAACAGGACAGGGAGAGACAACAGGACAGGGGGAGAGACAACAGGACAGGGAGAGAGACAACAGGATGTGGGAGAGACAACAGGACAGGGGGAGAGACAACAGGACAGGGGGAGAGACAACAGGACAGGGGGAGAGACAACAGGACAGGGAGAGAGACAACAGGATGTGGGAGAGACAACAGGACAGGGGGAGAGACAACAGGACAGGGGGAGAGACAACAGGACAGGGAGAGACAACAGGATGTGGGAGAGACAACAGGACAGGGAGAGAGACAACAGGACAGGGAGAGACAACAGGACAGGGGGAGAGACAACAGGACAGGGAGAGAGACAACAGGATGTGGGAGAGACAACAGGACAGGGGGAGAGACAACAGGACAGGGGGAGAGACAACAGGACAGGGGGAGAGACAACAGGACAGGGGGAGAGACAACAGGACAGGGGGAGAGACAACAGGACAGGGAGAGAGACAACAGGACAGGGGGAGAGACAACAGGACGTGGGAGAGAGACAACAGGACGTGGGAGAGAGACAACGGGACAGGGGGAGACAACAGGACAGAGACAATTGATCGTGATTGATTGACAGCTTTGGCCAGTTGTGCCAAGGGGCCAAATTTCATTTAGGGGATGTTTTGATAGGCACTATACCGTCAACTTCTCAGGTTATCACCATAACAATGAGAAATATGAAAAACAAACATCATACAAGGCGGACCCATGGAAAATCTCTGAGGATTACCAGATGTGTCCAGACACAAGAACCAGAGAAAACCCATCAAAATCTCCCCGCTAGAAGAAGAGGGTGAAGCACTGTGTTGGCAATGCTTCACAGAATAAAACCACAATGTCAACTAAATAAAACACATGATAAAATTGTGCTTAAACCCTCAAACTAATTGACATGCAAAGAAACGGCTAACGTAAAACTGTTCCAGAGATGGGGACAATTGAACAATGACATTTGTGGTTTGTGAATCAGAAGGTCAAATCAAATCAAATCAAATTTTATTTGTCACATACACATGGTTAGCAGATGTTAATGCGAGTGTAGCGAAATGCTTGTGCTTCTAGTTCCGACAATGCAGTGATAACCAACAAGTAATCTAACTAACAATTCCAAAACTACTGTCTTATACACAGTGTAAGGGGATAAGGAATATGTACATAAGGATATATGAATGAGTGATGGTACAGAGCAGCATACAGTAGATGGTATCGACTACAGTATATACATATGAGATGAGTATGTAGACAAAGTAAACAAAGTGGCATAGTTAAAGTGGCTAGTGACATAAGAATGCAGTCGATGATCTAGAGTACAGTATATACATATGCATATGAGATGAATAATGTAGGGTAAGTAACATTATATAAGGTAGCATTGTTTAAAGTGGCTAGTGATATATTTACATCATTTCCCATCAATTCCCATTATTAAAGTGGCTGGAGTTGGGTCAGTGTCAATGACAGTGTGTTGGCAGCAGCCACTCAATGTTAGTGATTGCTGTTTAACAGTCTGATGGCCTTGAGATAGAAGCTGTTTTTCAGTCTCTCGGTCCCAGCTTTGATGCACCTGTACTGACCTCGCCTTCTGGATGATAGCGGGGTGAACAGGCAGTGGTTCTGGTGGTTGATGTCCTTGATGATCTTTATGGCCTTCCTGTAACATCGGGTGGTGTAGGTGTCCTGGAGGGCAGGTAGTTTGCCCCCGGTGATGCGTTGTGCAGACCTCACTACCCTCTGGAGAGCCTTACGGTTGAGGGCGGAGCAGTTGCCGTACCAGGCGGTGATACAGCCCGCCAGGATGCTCTCGATTGTGCATCTGTAGAAGTTTGTGAGTGCTTTTGGTGACAAGCCGAATTTCTTCAGCCTCCTGAGGTTGAAGAGGCGCTGCTGCGCCTTCTTCGACGCTGTCAGTGGACGCTGTCAGTGTGAGTGGACCAATTCAGTTTGTCTGTGATGTGTATGCCGAGGAACTTAAAACTTGCTACCCTCTCCACTACTGATCCATCGTAATGTAACGGATAGCTAACGTCCACCGGGGTGTTCCCTCTGCTGTTTCCTGAAGTCCACAATCATCTCCTTAGTTTTGTTGACGTTGAGTGTGAAGATGATGCATGTAGAGGTGTCTCTCTCCCTGTCCTGTTGTCTCTCTCCCACGTCCTGTTGTCTCTCTCCCACATCCTGTCGTCTCTCTCCCTGTCCTGTTGTCTCTCCCACGTCCTGTTGTCTCTTTTGACAACTCAGCCTCTCACCTTCCTGTCTAGCCTCCCTGTTTTAATCATTTTCTCTCTCCACGTCCTGTTGTCTCTCTCCCACATCCTGTTGTCTCTCTCCCACGTCCTGTTGTCTCTCTCCCACGTCCTGTTGTCTCTCTCCCTGTCCTGTTGTCTCTCCCCCTGTCCTGTTGTCTCTCTCCCTGTCCTGTTGTCTCTCCCCCTGTCCTGTTGTCTCTCCCCCTGTCCTGTTGTCTCTCCCCCCTGTCCTGTTGAAATCTCTCTCCCTGTCCTGCTTGTCTCTCTCAAGCCTGTCCTGTTGTCTCTCCCCCTGTCCTGTCAACCATTTTATCTCTCCTCCCAACGACACCGCTGGTTCTGCTCACCTGTTGTCTCTGACCTCTCTCTCCCTGTCCTGTTGTCTCTACAACCCCCTGTCCTGTTGTCTCTCTCCCTGTGCTGTTGTCGAGAGTTGCACCCCTTCTCCCTGTCCTGTCAACAACTGTCTTTTCTCTCCCTGTCCTGTTGTCTCTCTCAGAATGACCCTGTCCTGTTGTCATTCTCTCTCCCTGTCCTGTCTGCTCTCATCCCTAGACCTGTCCTGTTGTGAACCATCTCTCCCTGTCCTGTTGTCTCTCTCCCACGTCCTGTTGTCTCTCTCCCTGTCCTGTTGTCTCTCCCACGTCCTGTTGTCTCGCTCCCTGTCCTGTTTTCTCTCTCCCATGTCCTGTTGTCTCCCCCTGTCCTGTTGTCTCTCTCCCACATCCTGTTGTCTCAGGGTTCTGTTCTAGGCCCTCTCCTATTCTCGCTATACACCAAGTCACTTGGCTCTGTCATAACCTCACATGGTCTCTCTATCATTGGCACACACACTGGATGACCAGGTGAATCGCATCTCTCCCACATCCTGTTGTCTCTCTCCCTGTCCTGTTGTCTCTTCCCCCTGTCCTGGTGTCTCTCTCCCACATCCTGTTGTCTCTCCCTCCTGTCCTGGTGTCTCTCTCCCACATCCTGTTGTCTCTCCCCCCTGTCCTGGTGTCTCTCTCCGGAGACACCTGAAACATCCTGATTGTCTCACCCCCTCCCCCCCTGTTCCTGCACCAATTTTGTCTAAGAGCTCTCCCACATCCTGTTGTCTCTCTCCCTGTCCTGTTGTCTCTCCCCGTCCTGTCGTCTCTCTCCCTTTCCTGTCGTCTCTCTCCCTGTCCGGTTGTCTCTCCCCCTGTCCTGTTGTCTCTCTCCCACGTCCTGTTGTCTCTCTCCCACATCCTGTCGTCTCTCTCCCTGTCCTGTTGTCTCTCCCTGTCCTGTTGTCTCTCTCCCACATCCTGTCGTCTCTCTCCCTGTCCTGTTGTCTCTCCCTGTCCTGTTGTCTCTCCCCCTGTCCTGTTCTCTCTCCCACATCCTGTTGTCTCTCTCCCTGTCCTGTTGTCTCTCCCCCCTGTCCTGGTGTCTCTCTCCCACATCCTGTTGTCTCTCCCTCCTGTCCTGGTGTCTCTCTCCCACATCCTGTTGTCTCTCCCTCCTGTCCTGGTGTCTCTCCCCCACATCCTGTTGTCTCTCCCCCCTGTCCTGGTGTCTCTCTCCCACATCCTGTTGTCTCTCCCCCTGTCCTGTTGTCTTTCTCCCACATCCTGTTGTCTCTCTCCCTGTCCTGTTGTCTCTCCCTGTCCTGTCGTCTCTCTCCCTTTCCTGTCGTCTCTCTCCCTGTCCTGTTGTCTCTCCCTGTCCTGTTGTCTCTCTCCCACATCCTGTCGTGTCTCTCCCTGTCCTGTTGTCTCTCCCTGTCCTGTTGTCTCTCCCCCTGTCCTGTTGTCTCTCTCCCACATCCTGTTGTCTCTCTCCCTGTCCTGTTGTCTCTCCCCCTGTCCTGTCGTCTCTCTCCCTGTCCTGTTGTCGCTCTCCCTGTCCTGTTGTCTCTCTCCCTGTCCTGTTGTCTCTCCCCCCTGTCCTGGTCTCTCTCCCACGTCCTGTTGTCTCTCTCCCTGTCCTGTTGTCTCCCCCTGTCCTGTTGTCTCTCCCTGTCCTGTTGTCTCTCCCCCTGTCCTGTTGTCTCTCCCCTGTCCTGTCCTTGTCTCTCTCCCTGTCCTGTTGTCTCTCCCCTGTCCTGTTGTCTCTCCCCCTGTCCTGTTGTCTCTCCCCCTGTCCTGTTGTCTCTCCCCCTGTCCTGTTGTCTCTCCCCCTGTCCTGTTGTCTCTCCCTGTCCTGTTGTCTCTCCCCCTGTCCTGTTGTCTCTCTCCCCCGTCCTGTTTCAGGTTCCAGTGATGAGACAAGCACAAACCCATACCAGACATGGACCAAGCTAAGTATTTTTGGAACAACTATTTGTCTGCAGTGCATTTATTCCCCCAATTGTCACTAACAGTGAATGTACACTAGATAGCAGTAAATTGCAGCGTGCCGCTCAGGCCGCCCATTGTGACTCGCTGGTGGGCGTGCTGGCAGTATATTGCAGCATGTTTGATTGTGTCAAGAATTCAGCATAGCAAGTTTGTATGAAGGTCTGGTTATTAAATGGGTACATAGTTCAATAGCAATATCCTCTAAAACGTTCTGGTGACAAACAAACCTTGCTGCCCTGTTTCCAATTGTCCACATGGCTGGGAGAACCTATTCAAGTAAGTAAATCCATCTTGAAATTTTTTTTTTAAAAACTATGTATTATTATCTAACTACCTACAGTGCAGGCTAACTCAAATGAGCTGCTAAATGTGCTAGCTAGTTGGCTAGCTAGCAATCTAGCAAACTCCACATACTGTATAGATAGCTAGCTAAGTGAATGAAATATCAGTCTGCTGCTCTGCAGGATGTTTCAAGAATGGGGTCCAACAACGCAGCAAGAGGCAATCGTGGTGCAGGAGATCTTCACCTCCTACTTCCTCGAAGAGGGTGCTGTTCCCTGGCAACACCATAGGCTACACTATGCACAACCAAAGGCTCTTTTAAGAGGGTGCTGTTCCCTGGCAACAACATAGGCTACACTATGCACAACCAAAGGCTCTTTTAAGAGGGTGCTGTTCCCTGGCAACACCATAGACTACACTATGCACAACCAAAGGCTCTTTTAAGAGGGTGCTGTTCCCTGGCAACACCATAGACTACACTATGCACAACCAAAGGCTCCTTTAAGAGGGTGCTGTTCCCTGGCAACACCATAGACTACACCACGCACAACCAAATGCTCTTTTTAAGAGTCATTCACATTGCAATAAGAGTATTCTTCCATTTACGTAGCTGTCAACTGAAGTTATTCAATTCCCAGTTTCTCTCCCTTTGATTTCTACTTCTCAGGTGAGGGTGCTGTTTAGGTAAGGGTGTGATGTCTGTACAAAAACAACAGGCTATTTTAAATCACCCATATTGAAAAAATGTAGAACAATTAGACAGCCTATAACCCACACCTATATGCTATTGTATCAATCTGATTGATGCATTGTGGTGTGCAGTAAGCAGGCTCAGGTGTATAACTGTGGCTCCTTCCATGTTCAAAGAATAGGCAAGAGGGCCAACCATGGAGAATAGTCAGACACTTCATTATTTCTACAACTACGCTATATTGTTTGTCCTCTTGTGTCTGTGCATGTTTTTCAGCATTAAGTACTCTGCAGCCACTCTGCAGTGGTGAGGACACCAGGTGAGGACACCAGGTGAGGTCACACACACACAGATTGAACACTGTCTCTTTAACTACCTTATCTTCTCAATTCTCTCTCCTTCACTTCATCCCTCTCTCCTCTTCTCCCTAAATCCTCTAGGGTTATATTAGCAGTGTCGGTCAAACCCTGAGGCATTAGGACTGGCTACATAGAGGGCACAGCATGATCAGAGGTGAGAGGTCACATGGTCGGGTCAACAGGAAGTATTATTAAAGAGATGCTTTACATTGAAATACAGATAGAGATGCAGTCGTCCCAGAATTAATGATCCAAGGTCATTTTGCATTTTACCTCCTGATCATTATGATGACTAACAATGTTAAAATAAAAACAGGGCTTAAAAACATGCTCTCTCTCTCGTCTGCTGGTATGTTTTGATGTGAGAGAGGATGCCAACCCCCAGTCCCATCATCACCACCTTACCCACTGTTAAGAACCTTCAGGCTGACTAGAGACACTATTATGTAATTGTGATGAACTGAGAAAATATTTTGAGTTGCACTGGTTCATTAGTCATATGCTGCCTTCTCTGCACCTAAGTTCACACCTCTCTCACCACATTTCTTCCTGTTTTTATAATGCACAACAGATGTACATTGAAGTACAGATTCAACTTGTATTTTATAATATTACAATTATATTTGTAATGCATGTATTTATAACCCTTGGATAATGTATTTTCAATAAAGTGCTTTACATTCTCTACTGGTTGAAATGAAGTCAAATCAAATCAAATTTATTTATATAGCCCTTCGTACATCAGCTGATATCTCAAAGTCCTGTACAGAAATCCAGCCTAAAACCCCAAACAGCAACAGCACGGCCAGGTGGACTGGGGACAGCAAGGTCAGTCATGTCAGGTAGTCCTGAGGCATGGTCCTAGGGCTCAGGTCCTCCTCCGAGAAAGAAAGAGAGAATTAGAGAGAGCACACTTAAATTCACACAGGACACCGAATAGGATATCCTAGGACATCAATGGTTGACATACACTGTTGAAGTGTATAAATTGTAATAAATACAGGATATTGACACCAGTAAGATTGCACCTAAATCAACCATTTATCGGATCATCAAGAACTTCAAGGAGAACAGTTCAATTGTTGTGAAGAAGACTTCAGGGCGCCCAAGAAAGTCCAGCAAGCGCCAGGACCGTCTCCTAAAGTTGATTCAGCTGCGGGATCGGGGCACCACCAGTACAGAGCTTGCTCAGGAATGGCAGTAGGCAGGTGTCAGTGCATCTGCATGCACAGTGAGGTGAAGACTTTTGGAGGATGGCCTGGTGTCAAGGAGGGCAGCAAAGAAGCCACTTCTCTACAGGAAAAACATCAGGGACAGACTGATATTCTGCAAAAGGTACAGGGATTGGACTGCTGAGGACTGGGGTAAAGTCAGTTTCTCTAATGAATCCCCTTTCCGATTGATTGGGGCATCTGGAAAAAAGCTTGTCCGGGGAAGACAAGGTGATCGCTACCATCAGTCCTGTGTCATGCCAACAGTAAAGCATCCTGAGACCATTCATGTGTGGGGTTGCCTCTCAGCCAAGGGAGTGGGCTCACTCACAATTTTGCCCAAGAACACAGCCATGAATAAAGATTGCTACCAACACATCCTCCGAGAGGAACTTCTCCCAACCATCCAGGAACAGTTTGGAGACAAACAATGCCTTTTCCAGCATGATGGAGCACCTTGCCATTAGGCAAAAGTGATAACTAAGTGGCTCGGGGAACAAAACAGTGATATTTTGGGTCCATGGCCAGGAAACTCCCCAGACCTTAATCCCATTGAGAACTTGTGATCAATCCTCAAGAGGCAGGTGGACAAACAAAAACCCACAAATTCTGACAAACTCCAAGCATTGATTATGCAAGAATGGGCTGCCATCAGTCAGGATGTGGCATAGAAGTTAATTGACATCATGCCAGGGCGGATTGCAGAGGTCTTTAAAAATAATGGTCAACACTGCAAATATTGACTCTTTGCATCAACTTCATGTAATTGTCAATAAAAGCCTTTGACACTTATGAAATACTTGTAATTATACTTCAGTATTCCATAGCAACATCTGACAAATATATAAAAACACTGAAGCAGCTAACTTTGTGGAAATTAATATGTGTGTCATTCTCAAAACTTTTGGCCACGACTGTAGCTAGCTACATTATTTCATCTATCTGCATTGCATGGCAAATATCAACAAAGCAAGCTTACAAAATTGTACATTCAATTTGCAGTAAATAGTTTAGCTATCTAGATTATTTACATCCACTGTTTTACAAGACGACAGCCTGGTTTGCTGGTTGTTTCAGGAGTCCCTAAAACATTAAAACAACCAGAATTACAATTTCATACTCATGTCACAACAACCATAAAGCCAGCCGGCTAATGTTAGCTAGTCAGCTAGCTTGCTAAATCGCGATTTTCGTAAATTAACTTCATGATTAAAAAATATGCATAATCGTTTGTCTCTACATTAACATATTCTTATCAACTGTACATTTTTTTGCATGATTTGTTATGACCTTATAATCACTTACATTTGCTTCCATCCTAGTATTTTTGTCAGCCATGTTCCCTGAAGAAAGTCTCCAGCCTTGGGTCGCACAGCTTCAAATTCATCACGGGAACCACTCGCTATGATTGGTCATCGCCCAGCGGTCGCCGCTGGTGATTTTCACAAAGTTGGTAAAAGTTGTATATTTTTCACCACCTTCGCACCGCCCTCTCCGCGTTCCTTCCATTGAAATTAATGGGAAACTGTGTTTCACCGCGCGGCATCCTGTGGTAGTGTTTCATGCCCGTAAAAGAGAACCAAGGGAAGTCATGCTTTTTATTGGATAAACGGTCATCTGAAAGCTCAAAATGCACTCTAAAGGTACAAATATGAAAGAAAATAACATTCTACCACATTGATAGACTTAATAATAAAAAGACAACCATGATCTTGAAGAGTAAGAACATTAAGCAAAGAACAGGTTGGGTTCCAGAGTGTGATAGAAGGAGAGGGTAGGGGTATAGGAGAGGATAGGGGGGTAGAGGTAGGAGGAGAGGGGTATAGCAGAGGGTAGAGGTAGGAGGAGAGGATAGGGGTAGGAGGAGAGGGTAGGGTAGAGGTAGGAGGAGAGGGGTATAGGAGAGGGTAGGGGTAGAGGATAGGGTAGAGGTAGGAGGAGAGGCGTTTAGGAGAGGGTAGGGGTAGAGGTAGGAAGAGAGGATAGGGTAGAGGTAGGAGGAGAGGGGTACAGGGGGTAGGGGTATAGGAGAGGGTACAGGGGTGGGAGGAGAAGGGGCACAGGGGTGGGAGGAGATGGTATACTGTAGGTAGGGGCGAGCGTAGAGTATGGGGTTGTCACTATCCCTCTCATCACTGCCCCAGCTCCAGGAAGTTGGCCATGGGGTCGTCTTCCCTGGAGCGTTTCATCCTAAAGGCCTCCATCTCCTCCTCCGTGGGCTCCTTGATCTCCTGCAGGCTGTTGTACTTCCTCTTCCTCTCATCCACTTTCATCATCTCTTCTACCTGCTTCAGACGCATGTCCTCTGCGGCCAGGGCCTGGGGAGAGAGGGGGGTAGGGGGATGAGAGAGGGAGGTAGGGGGGTGAGAGAGGGAGGTGGGGGGGTGAGAGAGGGAGGTAGGGGGTGAGAGAGGGAGGTAGGGGGATGAGAGAGGGAGGTAGGGGGATGAGATGTAGTCAGGTAGGTGTACACATAGGCAAAGGGAACTGACATGTACATAAACACACAGGCATGCACATGAACATCAAAGCAATGAAGTCAAAGTTCACCTTGTTCAGTTTCTGTTTCTTCTTCTCCTCATCTTCCTCAGAGTCGCTGCTGTCTGAGCCGTGCTTTTTCTTCTTCTGCTTCTTCTTCTTCTTCTTCTTCTCTTTAAGTTTCTCCCTGTGCATCTCCAGTAGAGTCTTAGGCTCCTCCTCTTCCTCCTGCTCAAGTCCCTCTTCAAACGGAACACAGGCCGAGGAGCCCTATAGGGGGAGATACCCGTCAATCATCTCATCCGGGGGGACTTCAGTGTTTATAATTGACTACGGAAATCACATTACCCAAAGGCTCAAACATGACTGATGATTAGTAGAATACTGACCGTAGTTTTGATGCCAGCCTCTCCGGTGCAGTAGCTCTGTTTGACCATGGAGTGGCAGCACTTGAAGCCCCAGCAGCCTTCTCTCCAGTACGACCCCCAGATACACTGCAAAGCAAAAACCCCCGTTAAGTATGTGTAACCGATGTGAATTGGCTAGCTAGTTAGCGGTAGTGCACACTAATAGCGTTTCAAAATCGGTGACGTCACTCGCTCTGAGACCTTGAAGTAAGTTGTTCCCCTTGCTCTGTAAGGGCCGTGGGCTTTTGTGGAACGATGCTTCGTGGGTGTCAGTTGTTGATGTGTGCAGAGGGTCCCTGGTTTGAGCCCAGGTAGGGGCGGAAGCTATACTGTTAAATATGCACATCTGAATAAATGCCACCTTAATACTGTCCTTTACTGTTTTTTTTTAGTTGGCACAGTTCTCAAACACTTCAATTGTTATTGTCTGACAAAGTCATTCCAAAAACACCAGCACTCCTCCACGAGGGGGCTGTTCAAGAACACTTAAAAAGGTTCCTGTCTAACCGGAGACCGTTCTGACTGTGCTCCTCCACGAGGGGGCTGCTCTCCAAAAGGTTCCTGTCTAACCGGAGACCGTTCTGACTGTGCTCCTCCACGAGGGGGCTGCTCTCCAAAAGGTTCCTGTCTAACCGGAGACCGTTCTGACTGTGCTCCTCCACGAGGGGGCTGCTCTCCAAAAGGTTCCTGTCTAACCGGAGACCGTTCTGACTGTGCTCCTCCACCAGGGGGCTGCTCTCCAAAAGGTTCCTGTCTAACCGGAGACCGTTCTGACTGTGCTCCTCCACGAGGGGCTGCTCTCCAAAAGGTTCCTGTCTAACCGGAGACCGTTCTGACTGTGCTCCTCCACGAGGGGGCTGCTCTCAAAAAGGTTCCTGTCTAACCGGAGACCGTTCTGACTGTGCTCCTCCACGACCGGGGGCTGCTCTCCAAAAGGTTCCTGTCTAACCGGAGACCGTTCTGACTGTGCTCCTCCACGAGGGGGCTGCTCTCCAAAAGGTTCCTGTCTAACCGGAGACCGTTCTGACTGTGCTCCTCCACGAGGGGGCTGCTCTACAAGGGTTCCTGTCTAACCGGAGACCATTCTGACTGTGCTCCTCCACGAGGGGGCTGCTCTCCAAAAGGTTCCTGTCTAACCGGAGACCGTTCTGACTGTGCTCCTCCACGAGGGGGCTGCTCTCCAAAAGGTTCCTGTCTAACCGGAGACCGTTCTGACTGTGCTCCTCCACGAGGGGGCTGCTCTCCAAAAGGTTCCTGTCTAACCGGAGACCGTTCTGACTGTGCTCATCTCTACGGGGTTAGTCGGTTCTGGACGCCTCACCGCGTGGTTCTGGATGAGTACGTCCTCTTCGTATTTGGAGCGTGCCACGGCCTTCTCCTGTCCCTTTAGCACGGCACCGTGTCGACTGTACTCCACGTAGTCCTCAGTCTGGGCCAGCAACAGCTCTCTGGGGGGGGCGTCCAGGTGCTCCTCACCCCCGTACTGAGACACACACACAGAAACACACAGGAGTAACAGTCAGAACACACAGGAGTAACAGTCAGAACACACAGGAGTAACAGTCAAAACACACAGGAGTAACAGTCAAAACACACAGGAGTAACAGTCAAAACACACAGGAGTAACAGTCAAAACACACAGGAGTAACAGTCAAAACACACAGGAGTAACAGTCAAAACACACAGGAGTAACAGTCAGAACACACAGGAGTAACAGTCAGAACACACAGGAGTAACAGTCAGAACACACAGGAGTAACAGTCAGAACACACAAAACAAAACACACAGGAGTAACAGTCAAAACACACAGGAGTAACAGTCAAAACACACAGGAGTAACAGTCAAAACACACAGGAGTAACAGTCAAAACACACAGGAGTAACAGTCAAAACACACAGGAGTAACAGTCAGAACACACAGGAGTAACAGTCAGAACACACAGGAGTAACAGTCAGAACACACAGGAGTAACAGTCAGAACACACAGGAGTAACAGTCAGAACACACAGGAGTAACAGTCAAAACACACAGGAGTAACAGTCAAAACACACAGGAGTAACAGTCAAAACACACAGGAGTAACAGTCAAAACACACAGGAGTAACAGTCAAAACACACAGGAGTAACAGTCAAAACACACAGGAGTAACAGTCAAAACACACAGGAGTAACAGTCAAAACACACAGGAGTAACAGTCAAAACACACAGGAGTAACAGTCAGAACACACAGGAGTAACAGTCAAAACACACAGGAGTAACAGTCAAAACACACAGGAGTAACAGTCAAAACACACAGGAGTAACAGTCAAAACACACAGGAGTAACAGTCAGAACACAGGAAAAAACAGTCAGAACACACAGGAGTAACAGTCAGAACACACAGGAGTAACAGTCAGAACACACAGGAGTAACAGTTATTCAATGGGACCATCAACAAACAAACCAGAATGAAACAGTTATATCATTAACTAATGTATGACAGGGTTGGGGTCAATTCCAATTTAATTCACTCAAAGTGAATAATTTACATTGGAATTCAATGTGAATTTCAACTATCTTTAAGTTATAGAATTGAATTAGACTTGTTTGGACTGTTTGAGTTGGAATTGTAAAAACATTTAATCTTTGGAATTGAAATTCAATATTTGTACATTTCCCAGTTAAAGGAGTACTTAGTTTAAAAAAATGGACAGTAGTGGAAATCATGTTTATTACATTGATGACACTTTTATGGGCTTTACAACGTTCTGCATGCAGTTTATCTACATTGAAAATGAGGCTGGTGAGGATGGAGTGCAGTGTATTTATTCTGTACCTTATCCAGGATCGTCTCCTTCTGTTTGTCCTTGAAATCCTCCTTCTTGACCTTGAAGGACTGGTGCAGCAGCTCCAGCTTGGTGGGGTCGGCCTGGAGGTGCACCTCAGAGCCCTTATCATAGGCCTCCCACGCAAAGACTGGAGAGGGGGAGGAGATGAGTGGGGAGGAGATGAGTGGGGAGGAGATGAGTGGGGAGGAGATGAGTTGAGCGGGGAAGAGATGAGCGGGGAGGAGATGAGCGGGGAGGAGATGAGCGGGGAGGAGATGAGCGGGGAGGCGATGAGCGGGGAGGCGATGAGAGGGGAGGAGATGAGTGGGGAGGAGATGAGTTGAGCGGGGAGGAGATGAGTTGAGCGGGGAGGAGATGAGTTGAGCGGGGAGGAGATGAGTGGGGAGGAGATGAGTGGGGAGGAGATGAGTGTGGAGGAGATGAGTGGGGAGGAGATGAGTGGGGAGGAGATGAGTGGGGAGGAGATGAGTGGGGAGGAGATGAGTGTGGAGGAGATGAGTGGGGAGGCGATGAGTGGGGAGGAGATGAGTGGGGAGGAGATGAGTGTGGAGGAGATGAGTGGGGAGGAGATGAGCGGGGAGGAGATGAGTGGGGAGGAGATGAGTGGGGAGGCGATGAGATGAGAGGAAGTATGGTTAGTTCAATACAATCCCTTTGCTAGACTAACTGTGAAGAATATTGGCATTAGGATGCTCTCTCTAAGGATACCGTTTTATGAGCCTAATAAATGAGAAGTGGGGAAATCTCCTGGGAAAATATGAACAAATAGGGTTTAATATGAATATACACTGGATGACCAAAAGTATGTGGACACCTGCTTGTCGAAACATCTCATTCCAAAATCACTGGCATTCATATGGAGTTGGTCCCCTCCTTTGCTGCTATAATAGCCTCCACTCTTCTGGGAAGGCTTTCCACTAGATGTTGGAACGCATTTCCACTGCTCCAGAGTCCAACGTCGGTGAGCTTTACACCACTCGATGCTTGGCTTGCGCATGGTGATCTTAGGCTTGTGTGCTGTTACTCGGTCATGGAAACCCATTTCATGAAGCTCCCGACGAACAGTTTTCGTGCTGACGTTGCTTCCAGAGGCAGTTTGGAACTCAGTAGTGAGTATTGCAACCGAGGACAGACTATTTTTTACGTGTTACATGCTTCAGCACTCTGCGGTCCCGTTCTGTGAGCTCGTGTGGCCTACCACTTCAAGGCTGAGCCGTTGTTGCTCCTAGACGTTTCCACTTCATAATAACAGCACTTACAGTTGACCGGGGCAGCTCGAGCAGGGCATAAATTTGACGAACTGACTTGTTGGAAATGTGGCATCCTCTGACGGCTCTTCAGTAAGACCATTCTATTGCCAATGTTTGTCTATGGAGATTGCTTGGCTGTGTGCTGAATGTTATACACCTGTCAGCAACGGGTGTGGCTGAAATAGCCGATTTCACATGTTTTAAGGGGTGTCCGCATACTTTTGCATATATAGTGTATGTAGAAGCTGGTTGTCCAATAGAAATACCTCGATATAACTTCATTTTTGACAACATTTTTAAATGTGTCAGTTTGTCACTTTGACGAGGTGGGATTAAAAACATGTTCAGTTACTTAAAGGGATAATTCTGGATTTGTGCAATGAAGCCCTTTATCTACTTCCCTAGAGTCAGATGAACGTGTGGATACCATTTTTGTCTATATGTGCAGTTTGAAGTTGCTAACTAGCGTTAGCTCAATGACTGGATGTCTACGGGAACAGCTAGCATGACGCTAGTTAACATTGGCTCTCGAAACAACCTCTAGACTTCCTTCATACTGGACACAAATAATTAAAAAATGGTACCAACAAGTTCCTCTGACTCTGGGGAAGTAGATAAAGGGCTTCATTGCCAAAATTTGGGAAGTATCCCTTTAAGACATTGGCTCAAGCCTATGTTGTGCCTTTAGAAATCGAGAAAATTAACAACTTAGGAAGAATTTTTCCTTTGGTCAGCCGAGTACGCTTCGCAAGCGTTCCCGTACATCTGGCGATGTTGGGTCTCTGTGTTTAGAAACTCAAGAGAGAACCCAGTTGGGTTGTTGGCAGGAAAGAGAGAATGTGTGACTCACGCTGTGTCTGTGCCATGGTGACGGTGTCTCCAGAGTAACGAACAAAGTTGTCTCCTGCGAACCCCACACTGCCAAATAAACACGACACAGACATTTAGGGAAGACAGTTAGGAGATCTATCAGTGATGACAAAGCATTCTTTCCAGACACACAGTGAAAGAAAAGATAAGCATTTTCACTTCAGCATTCATGACACGTCTTTAGTGATTTTGAACATGTAATTACAAAATCATAACATGTGTTTTAAGACTCATGATATGGAATTAGAGATTCATGACAGATAGACTGTTAGTTAAAGCAATTAGTGACCCTTTATTTAGACACCATACTAGTGTTCTAATAGGGTTTTTTTCTCATGGGAGGTCATTAGCTAAATAGTGCTGAGAGATTAGTGCTTGTTAAGGTCGGTTCGGTTTGATTATTAAACAATAACCCCAGCTTTTCATTTCTCACATTAAATGCACTATGCATTATGTGGGTTTAATGCTGTAACAACACATAATAAAGTCCCCTGATGGTAGTGACTGCTCATTACTGCTTATCACTTATTTAACCATAATTTACTCACAAAAAAAAAAATGTAAATATTTTTAGTAAACCTTAATTAACTCGGCAAGTCAGTTAAGAACAAATTCTTATTTACAACGACGGCCTACTCCGGCCAAACCCCAAATGACGCTGGGCCAATTGTGCGCCGCCCTATGGGACTTCCAAACACGGCCGGTTGTAATACAGCCTGGAATCAAACCAGGGCTGTAGTGACGCCTCTAGACCGCTGCGCCACTCGGGAGCCCCAAGAGCTGTTGTGTATATTACATTTTATTTGAAGACTTTATTATTTCATTCCAAGTCATCATCACATTGACCTCAACACACACACACACAAAATAACTAAATGTTATTCAAACAGTTTAACCAACTTTTGTCGATTTCTTTTAAACTGATCAAATAACCTACATGTTGGTTAGTCGCTCAGCACTATAGTTAAAGGAACCGTAACCTACTCTTCAGGAACCATGCCAGTATTCTGGTAGGGGTTCTCTCTCATGGCTCGAGTCTTAGGGTCGTAGTAAGCCGAGTCTGGATCCAGATTTCTCAAGTACTACGGGGCGCAAAGTACACAAACGCATAAGTTAACAAATACTTCTTCATCAAAACTTGTCATAATTACAAATGTGTAACTTCTATGGGTGATGAGGGGAAGAACAGATTGAGATGCCCAATGTAGCAAGGCTCACAAAACACCTTCAACAGTTATGACTGGACTCACCTTAGCGATATCTTCTCTGATACGCAGGTTTCTGACTGTGATTCGTCTCTTGGAGTCAAAGTTCTGTCCCGGCATGTCGATGTCATCTGCGTACTTATCTTCATCTTCATCCTCACTGTTTTGCTCCTGTGTGCGTTCGCCATCATCCCACTTTCTTGAGGAGCTCTACAGGAAAACAGAGAAGGGTAGATCAACACACGCCACCAGAAAACTGCCAAGCATATAGCATGCATTTACCTACTAGACTGATATTAACCAATCAACCAAATGCATTTTATTTCATTTTGGATAATGTGCCAATGACCAATATTTAATGCAGTATTTGCAGTCTTCAGCAACATATTTAGTGTGTAGAATAATCAGTGATATTCAACAACAAAAAAGAAAATCTGATGGCTTACTGCTTGGTCCGTGAGTTTCCCTGAAGCCAACTCCTCATGGAGTTTCTGAGATTTCAGTGTTTGTTTGGCCTGGTCTACTTTGGCGTACTCCTCCACAATACGCATGTGATCCTCAGGGTCGTAGCCGTTCCAGCGGTCCCTCTTCCCATCGTAGTCCAGATCCAGAGAGATCTGGCTGTGTTCGTCGGGGGCCATGCCGTTACCTGTGAACTTTGCCCCCACCTTTCTGGGCCGCTGAAAAGGGGTAAGGGTAGGGATGGATGGATAGATATATGGATAGGTAGATAGTCAGATGTGGAGCATCATCATCGATTCCAAACCAAGCACATAATACTCTGGCTACATCCAAACAGCACCCTATTCCCTATTTTGTACACTACTTTTATAAAGGCAATAGGATGCCACTTGGGTTGCAGACAATAAAACTAAATGTGGTAAGCACCTCCAAGCAGTCCTTCTTCTTGTGTGTCATGGCACCGCAGTTATCACAAGCTCCCTTCCTGAACTTGGTGCTGATGGCTTTCTGCAGACAGATACAGGGTCAGGGATCAGGCATACATTTAAATATTTAGAAAGGAAGACAACTGAACTCAGCTCGTGGCTTTAATTGTTACATGCACAACAGTATTTATTGTAGTTCAGGCTTTACAATGGAAGACAGATGAATTAAAACACTGAATCTGCTCACCTCTTGCACCCCTCTCTTGTACCACTCCTCGATGGAGGAGAACTGTTGTTGCCTCTCCTCCTGGGGCCTCTGGTGCTTTAAGGTGGGTCTCTTAGAGGGGTCGATGTACCAGGGCACTGAGGAGATGTACTGGGGAATGTGAGGGTTGATGTCCCTGGAAACAAGAGGAAGAACAATTAGTCAGCACACTATGCTTCCACAAAAGGAGAACCCACGGGCCCACTGGTTTCTTCTGTGCGGAATGGTGACTAGCTAGCCCAAAGGACTGGAAAACATGGAGGATTTTCACATCTTGTCACAGGTTGCTTGCATGCATTGAATTATTATTCTGGCTGTTTGCCCACCCCACTCTGATGTTAACTGGTCCAGCTAATTTGACTTACTTTCCCTCTTCATCTACCTCAGCAGGAGCATTTCCCAGTTTTCTCTGCTCCTCTAACTCCTTCTTCTTCCTCCAATCCTCTCTGGTCATCTTCTTGGGTTCTTCCAGACCCACCACCCCATCGGCGCTGGTCGCAGCCGTCGCTGCCTCTTCTTCCTCCGGCATGATTACGGTGATGGGGTCACTGGCTGGGAGTGCACACGACACAAAGCTGGATCAGTCACTTAGCTACTATTAAACGAATACGTGGCTTTCATAAAATGCTGCATATTTCTGTAGGGATATGTGGCTGAGGGTGTAGCTAGCTGGCTTTAAGTTACTGACAAAAACAAAGGTTTTCAACACGCTGGCAGGCTGGTTAGCTAACTTTGTTGCATCCCTATGCATAATTCAAGTAAGCGACGATGGTCTGACAAAAAATAGACCATACAACTCACTCTGATTAAATGCATGTTTCGCTTACCTTGACAGGATCACCAAAATTAGATAAGTTTAGAGACGTAGACTGGAATCGTGGCTTTCGACTTGTGTTTACAACATGAACGTCGCCATTTCACAAACCCGGAAGTAACGTCATGTACTGGCAGAGCGGAAGAGGAAAAGAGATTCTATGATTTCCAAATTTGTGGCTATTGATGATATCTGCGTTTTCGGTGAAAAAGAAGGTGAGAATCTGTCTCACTTGTTCTTTGAATGTAAATCTGTGTCCGAATTTGGGGAAAATCTTGCAAAGTACTTATTTACCATTATGAACACTGCCTATAATTTTAACATAAAATATATAATATGTTATGAAATTATTGTTCATTTTTGTATTCTTGTTGCCAAATACTTTATACACAAACAAAAATTCCAAAATTCTATACCAAAATTACCAATTTTTCTGATTGAATTGAATTATCTTATTAAAACACTAACCCTAGTGAATAACAAAATGAATAACATCTTCATGAATCATTATAATAAGATATTTTCAGAGTGAATATAATTGCACTTCAATTGTTTATTTTTTGTATTTTATTTATATTTTTTGTATGTTTGAGCATTGTTAATACCTGTGTTTGGTTTGCTAGACATGTTTGATGTAGCAATGTAAGTTGATTTTTGTATTATGAATAAAATACATTTATTATTATTATTATTTTTAAATAATAATACCAAAAATAAAAAATGTTTAAAAAATAAAAAGTTTTAAAAAAATAACAAAAAAATAACAAATAAAAAAAGAGAGGCCCACGGTCGAAAATCTGTCTCTCTCCAGCAGCTGGCATTTTTTCGCCGACCAAGGAAGGAGTTTTGTATTGAGGTCGAATTTGGTCATCAAAAAAATGAAAGCCTTATTTACTACGTGAGGATTATTTGATCGAACGCTACGGTCACAAGACGCAGGCCTCCTAATTGTCCCTAGAATTTCTAAGCAAACAGCTGGAGGCAGGGCTTTCTCCTATAGAGCTCCATTTTTATGGAATGTTCTGCCTACCCATGAGAGAGACGCAAACTCGGTCTCAACCTTTAAGTCTTTACTGAAGACTCATCTCTTCAGTGGGTCATATGATTGAGTGTAGTCTGGCCCAGGAGTGTGAAGGTGAACGGAAAGGCTCTGGAGCAACGAACCGCCCTTGCTGTCTCTGCCTGGCCGGTTCCCCTCTTTCCACTGGGATTACAGGGGCTGAGTCACTGGCTTACTAGGGCTCTTTCATACCGTCCCTAGGAGGGGTGCGTCACTTGAGTGGGTTGAGTCACTGACGTGATCTTCCTGTCTGGGTTGGCGCCCCCCCTTGGGTTGTGCCGTGGCAGAGATCTTTGTGGGCTATACTCGGCCTTGTCTCAGGATGGTAAGTTGGTGGTTGAAGATATCCCTCTAGTGGTGTGGGGGCTGTGCTTTGGCAAAGTGGGTGGGGTTATATCCTTCCTGTTTGGCCCTGTCCGGGGGTATCATCGGATGGGGCCACAGTGTCTCCTGACCCCTCCTGTCTCAGCCTCCAGTATTTATGCTGCAGTAGTTTATGTGTCGGGGGGCTAGGGTCAGTTTTTTATATCTGGAGTACTTCTCCTGTCCTATCCGGTGTCCTGTGTGAATTTAAGTATGCTCTCTCTAATTCTCTCTTTCTTTCTCTCTCTCGGAGGACCTGAGCCCTAGGACCATGCCTCAGGACTACCTGACATGATGACTCCTTGCTGTCCCCAGTCCACCTCGCCGTGCCGCTGCTCCAGTTTCAACTGTTCTGCCTGTGATTATTATTTGACCATGCTGGTCATTTATGAACATTTGAACATCTTGGCCATGTTCTGTTATAATCTCCACCCGGCACAGCCAGAAGAGGACTGGCCACCCCACATAGCCTGGTTCCTCTCTAGGTTTCTTCCTAGGTTTTGGCCTTATTAGGGAGTTTTTCCTAGCCATCGTGCTTCTACACCTGCATTGCTTGCTGTTTGGGGTTTTAGGCTGGGTTTCTGTACAGCACTTTGAGATATCAACTGATGTACGAAGGGCTATATAAATACATTTGATCAAATAGAAGTTTCGTATTAAATAAAAACGTTTTTACGATTGTACCGATATAAGTAGAACACGTGACATCCCGGCAACTTTGAGAAAAACACACTTTATTTCGGCGTTGTCCCCAGATGGCTATACATATTCATGATATGAGGCTATAGTAGCATAGCATTTCTCCCCATTGAATACATGCGGTTGACGTCAACAGCCGTAATCGAATTCTAAAATATGCATTCAAATGAGATGTCTCCACCAATACAAAGAAAGGATAGGCGGGAGCTAGACAGCACGTCCTGTTGCTTCATTTACAACGACTCCCATTGTTAGGGCGGAGAGATCTGCATCTTGTCAGTATATCGTTGCGCTGAGCCAGTTGTATGACCATGACTTGTTCGCCACCGAGTGGAACGTTTATGACACGTCTCCTTTGATTCATTTCATAATCATTGTAAAATAAGGTAATAAGTAAATATTCTTTAAGAAGTGGACAACTGGTGAGTGATTTAAAAAAATGACAAGAACAACATTTTCTATTGTAAAACTTTACTTATAATATTTATTATACACAAAGGAGTACAGTACAGTTCAGTTCATTTCATGAGTCTTCTCTATATGGCATCAATAAACATATCCCCCGTTTCTTCAGAAAATCTATGGTTGTGTTTCAGTTCTCTAAAAAAAAACAGGAGGGGCCAGAGAACTCTTCGAAGTAGACCTGTTGGCATAAACATCATCACAAAACACACAATGGAAAAAAAATAAAAACATTAGAAAAAAAGATAATATTGGTTTGAGAAATACAAAACTAGCCAACAAAAAAACCATCTATTTATCTGCCTCAGATGGTCAAGGGTGAGGCAGAAAGATTTGGTGTTGACACATTGATGGGCAAGCCATGTAAAAATGGTAGTGCTTCTGTTTGGGAATTCAGTACATCATTTTCTCATTTAGTTGATATGTGTTGGACCCAGTTGATTGTTTTAAAAGGCTGAATATTATATATTGTAAGGCCAATTGTCCAGTGATTCTCATAGTTGACATTCTAATTCTAAACATCAATTTAACCAATTCTAAAATTCATGAAAATGTAGCAAATTGTTCTTATTTCAAAAACGTTGGATGAGACTCATGGGAAGGATTGTTATTTCATGGAATTTAACATTACCAGCAACCAAATAAAATGGACCCGTGTGTTTTGTGCGTTGGAAGTGTGCTGCTACATGTTTGAATGCAGAACATATACAGCAGAACATTACACAAAAGTTATGAACTGAAGGTCTCAGAACAACCTTTCTAAAATGTACAGAGGTTTCAGGACACGTCACAGCTTCAGAGTGATGGATAAACCACCCTGTTGGAAAAGCTGCCCGATGAATCAACATTAGTTATGACAGAGAACATGAGACATTCTGCTTGGCTCTTCAGTTAACTGACTTTTAGTGATGCAAGCAACCAGCCTTCCAGCCAGACGATGAAGAGTCTATACTAAGGGTTTTTTGTTCAAATGTTTACAGCACCACAACACTCAATTCAGAGGTATAAAACTCTACTTTAAAAAGTCTAAAAGCACTGTTCTTTAGGCCATGAGTTAATACATGACTAGTATTGCTTGATTCTATAACAGCAGACACGTGCGTGCACTCAAACATACATCACTTTCACTCAAAATATACATTGTGTCAGCTCCCAAACAGACAATAGACATTCTCCTGCCAGATGTGACTGTTGAATGACCTTTAATGATGGAATCATAGAACTAGAATGTGTTTCATTTCCTTCTAATTCTGTGGATGGAACAGTAACACAAGCCATAAATGAAGGTCAAAACATTGATGTGCGCACAACTAACAGGAGTGATGTTCTGAACTCTTGGAATGTTTCTGTTTGTCCAGCCATAAACATCTTAATGTAATGAACAAACAATCTGTGATTTTATAAACAATCTTTTGCAGTAGACAAAAGGGGTTTTCTTCACCGTTCACGAGAGATACACTTTAGATTTCAACATTGGGTTGATTTGTAACAATGTTATAAGTCCAAACCAGTAGTTGGTTATGGCTTTTTAAAATCAGTGATCATTGAGAGCATATCGTTGATTATTCTTGATAACTGGTCGAGCTCCTAAATCTAACGCCATGGCTACACTGACCCTGCGCGTGTTGATTTTGTCTATTCGAACTAGACGCCATGACACACAGGTTAAAATAACAAAACCAACTGTGATCCAACTATATTCATTTGGGGCCAGGTTGAAACACACACGAAACATTCATGGACAATAAGCTAGATAGCTGTTAGCGGTTTGTCCTGGGAGATGAACAGTCATGGACAATAAGCTAGATAGCTGTTGTTAGCGGTTTGTCCTGGGAGATGAACAGTGGGTTGTTATTTTACCTGATCATTTTGTAAAAAAGAAAAAGAAAATGAAACCTTTATTTAACTAGGCAAGTCAATTAAGAACAAATTCTTATTTACAATGATGGCCTACACCGGCCGAACCCGGACGATGCTGGGCCAATTGTGCGCCGCCCTATGGGACTCCCAATCACGGCTGGATGTGATACAGACTGGATTGGAACCAGGGACTGTAGTGACGCCTCTTGCACTGAGATGCAGTGCCTCAGACCGCTGCACCAGGGTGTCTGTAGTGACGCCTCTAGCACTGAGATGCAGTGCCTTAGACCGCTGCACCAGGGTGTCTGTAGTGACGCCTCTAGCACTGAGATGCAGTGCCTTAGACCTCTGCACCAGGGTGTCTGTAGTGACGCCTCTTGCACTGAGATGCAGTGCCTCAGACCGCTGCACCAGGGTGTCTGTAGTGACGCCTCTTGCACTGAGATGCAGTGCCTCAGACCGCTGCACCACTCGGGAGCCCATGCATGTGGTCCCATTGTTAGCTGTGTGTCGCTCCATTCCAACCAATAATCCACAGATAAAAAAAGGGAAACCTAGCTGTCTTTGATTAATATCTCCAGGTTTCTCCTTTCAAGCAACCATGTTGGGTTGTATCTTCATGAAAACCAAAAAGGATATGAGAGATGTGGGACTTGGAGCGCATCGAGTGTCTCAAATATAACCAAGTTCTATTTTAGAGTTAGGAATCAAAGAGGTTAGTTGCCGTGTGTAAGCAGTGTGGATGAAATGACTGAATAACATGAATTTTGTATTTAGCAACATGGCCGGTCTAGGCAGGGTGTGGCTGAGTGAGGTTGCCCATCCTGTTTTGTTTTCCAATTGTAAAAAAAAAAAAAAAAGCAAGAACAAAAATGTAAACAACTTTTTTGAGAGGAAGAAAAACAGCACCAGACACTAAATCACATATCAACAGAAGGACCAGAGGCCGACCAGAGCAGACACTAATAACATATCAACAGAAGGACCAGAGGCCGACCAGAGCAGACACTAATAACATATCAACAGAAGGACCAGAGGCCGACCAGAGCAGACACTAATAACATATCAACAGAAGGACCAGAGGCCGACCAGAGCAGACACTAATAACATATCAACAGAAGGACCAGAGGCTGACCAGAGCAGTCCTCCCAGCCCATTAGCACCACTTCCTATCCCTTACACAACGTTAGTCCAGTCCAGTCCACACTGTGCTATGCTGTGCTGTGCTGGAGATAGGAAGGCTATGCAGTATGAACACAAAGGCAGCTTCGCAATTCACTTGGTACCACCAGGACAATCTCTCTCTCTCTGTCTCTCATTGTCTGTCCATCTGAATGTCACTCTAGTGAGATGAGAGCTAGAAACAGTATTTTCGTAGAGATGGATAGATCTAAGAAGGAATGGAAGACAAGGGGGAGGGATGAAAACGGAGTTCATTTCTCTTCGTCCTCCACCCTCCCCCACTCCTCCTCCTCTCCCTCTACCTCCCCCTCATCGTCTGGCTCCTCCTCCATGTAGTCCCCCCAGGTATCATACACATCTCCCCCTTCCTCCTCCTCTTCTCCTAGTCCGCCCTCATACTGCTCATCTTCTTCCTCCTCCTCCTCCTCAAATACCTCCATTGCCTCTTCTTCCTCCTCGTCCTCACCTTCCTCATCCTCCTCTTCTTCCTCTTCTTCCTCCTCCGCGTCCTCTTCTATCCCACCCACCTGTCCGTCTTCCAGCTCTCCATCCTCCTCCTCTTTCTCGTCTTTGTAGGAGGAGGGGGGAGAAGGAGGGGAGAAGTGCAGTATTTGACTATCAGACATGTAGGGACTGCTAGGGGGTCCGTATGAGAAAGTGTTGGAGGTCTGGGAGGTGTTGAGGAACAGGCTCCCTGTAGGGGGCAGTAGCGAGTCCTGGGCCAGGCCTGGGGCAACTGTGGAGGGGATAGAACCAGCAGTGGTGGAACCAGGCCTGGGTGGGACCTGACCCTGGGGGTGGGTGAGGAGGTGGGGGACAGGCATGCCCCCAGGAGGTACATACTCCCTGATCTCCCCTGGTTCAAGGGGCTCGGGTCCACAGGGGTCGTGATCGTTGCAGGCGAGCCGCCCGTCTATCTTAGAGATGAAGAGCAAGCCCTCACGGTGCTGCGTGCAGAAGGAGCTGGGACACATCTCACAGAAGGAGGCTGCCTCATGACCGCAGATGTCACACTGGTGCCAGGGGCACTCCCAACGGCCTTAGAATACAGACACAGAATCACTGGTACAGCAAAGATCACCAGACACATTCATGTAGTACAGATCCTTACAATACTTCAGGAAACTCCAGCTTTGAGGTTTGAACAAAAGCTAAAACTACTACTACAATTTCTTTCCTTCTCCGATGTACTAAATCAATCTAACCCACTGGGCACAATCTGGTTGAATCAACATTGTTTCAGCGTAATTTATTAGCGTATTGTGACGTGGAATCTACGTAGAAAATACATTGGATTTGAAAAAAGTAGTCCATGAAAAATGTTGTTTTCAGGGTGACATTTCATCCACAGGATTATGTCATCATGTTAACCACATTTCAACATAGACCAACCTTGTATAAAATATGTTGAATTTGTACCTTTTAAAACAACGTCAGCTCTTCAACGTTATATCAACTATCCAAAGAAAAAAAAAAATATAGGCCCGGCAGCACCTCCTACTGGAGAATTGTTTTATCTACAGCCTCCCTTTGGTTTCTCATCCAGGGTTTTAACCAAACCCAGCTATGTTGTTTGTCACTGACTATTACCAATGTGCTATCGTGAGAATGATCTTCGAAAGATCTCCACTTAAAAACGAAATAGATTCACTGTTGCTATTGAAGTTATTCCAAACGGTAGGTTTAACAGAGCAAATTAAATGTGACCATTATCACTATATCCTCAATGATACTATTTAGGACTGTATAGCATTAGGGAAGTCATCAACAGACATTATTTAAATTCAACCAAGAATTCAACTAAAAATAGACAATACAAAAGGCATGGTGTTTCAAGCCCTGTTGATTTAATATTTAATGATATTTAGTGATGATGAATTGTGTTTGGTTGTCAACGGAACCAAATATCAACATTTGAAGGAGATGTACAGTGCATTTGGAAAATATTACAGCCTTATTCTACAATTTATTAAATTAATCTACACACAATACCCTATAACGACAAAGCAAAAACAGTTTTTTATTTAGCAACTGTATAAATCAAATTAAAATGAAATACCTTATTTACATACATATTCAGGCCCTTTGCTATGAGACTCGAAATTGAGCTCAGGTGCATCCTGTTTCCATTGATCATCCTTGAGATGTTTCTACAACTTGATTGGAGTCCAACCTGTGGTAAATTCAATTGATTGGACATGATTTGGAAAGGCACTTACCTGTCCATATAAAGGCCCCACAGTTGACAGTGCATGTCAGAGCCATAACCAAGCCATGAGGTTGAAGGAATTGTCCTTAGAGCTCCAAGACAGGATTGTGTCAAAGCACAGTTCTGGGGAAGGGAACCAAAACATGTTTGCAGTATTGAAGGATGTTTGGAACCCCCAAGACTCTTCCTAGACCTGGCCGCCGGCCAAACTAAGCAATCAGGGGAGAAGGGCCTTGGTTAGGGAGGTGACCAAGAACCCGATGGTCACTGTGACAGATCTCCAGAGTTCCTCTGTGGAGATGGGATAACTCTTTCTCTGCAACACTCCACCAACCAGGCCTTTATGGTAGAGTGGCCAGACGGAAGCCACTCCTCAGTAAAAGGCATATGACAGCCCGCTTGGAGTTTCCCAAAAGGCACCCTAATGACTCTCAGACCATGAGAAACAAGATTCTCTGGTCTGATGAAACCAAGATTGAAACCCTTGTCCTAAATGCCAAGTGTCACGTCTGCAGGAAACCTATCACCATCCCTACGGTGAAGGATGGTGGTGGCAGCATCATTCTGTGGGTATGTTTTTCAGCAGCAGGGACTGGGAGACTAGTCAGGATTGAGGGAAGATGAACTGAGCAAAGTACAGAGATCGTTGATGAAAACCTGCTCCAGAGTGCTCATGACCTCAGACTGTGGCGAAGGTTCACCTTCCAACAAGACAACGACCCTAAGCACACAGCCAAGACAATGCAGGAGTGGCATCAGAACAATTCTCTGAATGTCCTCCAGTGGCCCAGCCAGAGCACGAACTTGAAACCGATCTAACATCTCTGGAGAAACCTGAAAATAGCTGTGCAGCAACACTCCCCATCCAACCTGACACAGCTTGAGAGGATCTGCAGAGAAGAATGGGAGAAACTCCCCAAATACAGGTGTGCCAAACCTGTAGCATCATACCCAAGAAGACTCGAGGCTGAGCTTGAGAGGATCTAGAGAAGGGTCTAAATACTTATGGAGATGTGATATCAGTTTTTTACTTGTAATACATTGCACTGTTTTTGCTTTGTCATTATGGGGTATTGTGATGTCATTATGGGGTATTGTGATGTCATTATGGGGTATTGTGTGTAGATTGAGGATTTCTATTTATTTAATACATTTTAGAATAAGGCTGTAACGTCACGAAATGTGGAAAAAGTCAAGGGGTCTAAATCATTTCCAATTGCACCGTCTTCTGCTTAGATTTTTCTATCTGTGCCACTGATTTAGTCTGGCTGTAATTCCAGTTCGTCTACAAATTAACAGTTGAAATGTTGGATTCCCATCTCCATGTCAACCAAAAATCTAAGTTAAAGAATTAAACCAGACTAAGTCTGTGGTACAGATGGAACTATCCAAGCTGAAGATAAATCTCCTTCAAATGTGGATATTTGGTTGCGTTGACAACCAAACACATTTCAATATAATTTTTGAAATACAATAAATAGCCGATTAACTTGTCGACAAGTAAACAAATTATATGTTGGATTCAAGTCTCCAATTCAATCAAAAATAAAAGTTAAAGAATGGGATAAGTCTGTGGCTCAGATGTATCTTCTGCTTGGAATGTTCCATCTCCTTCAAATGTTGATATTTGGTTGAGATGACAACCAAACACAATTTAATATTAGGCCTACTTTTGTAACACAGTAAGTATAGCCTGAAGTTAAAGACATGCTCCGGTAAGTATTTTTTAAACCTCACACTTCGGGCTGGATGTGTCAATGTGTAGTTCATACATGCATAATCTATTAATTAACTACGAAATCCCTAGCTTGAAAGCAACTGTTTTCTGGAAACTGTGCAGTGCCATTTTCCCTACATTTACCCTCACTTGGGCCAGCCCCCTAGCAATTTGAGTATCAGCCAAATATCTCCAGCCCCTCGCCATTGGAGTGACAGATAGCGAGACCCACATACAGTAGAGCGAGAGAACAACGACATGGTGCACATATCTGCACATTTGAAACATAGTACGCAAATTGTTTGGGGCCCACTTTTGGATCGTGGCCGCTAATTTCAAAAACTACTGGCTAAAGAGTAATCAAAAGTACCGGAGAATCTCTTTAAGGCTAATGTAAAACAAATAAATAATTCTACCTTAAACTGAGTAACACATCCACATTTTTAAGGTTACTGTAACTATCATCTTCTTATGTAATCTTATAAGGTGTGCATGTCCCAGGTAGCATAGGTCATCGCAGGGCTGTGGAGATCTTCACAATACCTGTAGTAAACTGACCAGAATCTCAAAAAGCATTGGTCACTGCACTATGTACTTTTAATGCAATCTTAACTGTAATCCAGGTCATTTGGTTGTGCTATTAGATGAAGCACAGTGATAACACAATAATCTTTTATGTTTATTTATACATCTGACATTTGATCTTTTCTGGGCTTTTAAATGGTTGAAAGTGCAATGATAGACATTTGGGTGACAACTCAACCAAAAACCAGACATTGTATATCCATTGGAATTCAATTGTACTTTTAGATAGTTGACAGCATAGTGATAGTTTGAAATGTATGTAATTCTGTCCTTGAGCTGGTCTTGTTGTGTATTACGTCATGTATCATGTTCTGTGTTGGGCCCCAGGAAGAGTAGCTACTGCTTTTGCAACAGCTAATGGGGATCCTAATAAAATACCAAATAGGAAATTCAACTAACTTTTGGCTGTCTTTTTGAGTGGCTGAATATACAGTCGGTTGTAATCTCATTGATCCAACCTCTCAACCAAATATTACCCAATTATTCATGTTGAAATGATGCTGTGTGCCCAGTGGGAAGTCCCCCCCCCCCCCCCCCCCCACACGTCCAAATCCGTTCCTGATGAATTCTAAGGACAAAATCATCTATAGACAACAACCTCTTAGGCAAGTCCCATTCATAATCACACATAATATAACAGCCATTTTGGGTCAAAGAGCCTTCATGGGGGAGGTGGTTTCTCGCCCCTTCACTCACCTGCAGGTCTCTTGGCCAGGTTGAGACAGTCTGCGTGGTAGACCTTGGGACATCCTGTCTTCTTACAGGACACGATCTGTCCTCCGTCCCCACAGCTGAAACACTCGTCCTCCCTCTCCTTCGTCACCTCCTGCTGAGGCTTCCTCTTCACCAGAACCTTCTTCTTGCCCTCTTTTAGTTCCCTTCCTTCCCGTGCTTTAGATGGCTGGTTCTGGGAGACAAGACACACGCACACACAGGTAATTTAGACTGCTATATTCCCCAGTCTACCTTTAGACTGCTATATTCCCCAGTCTACCTTTAGACTGCTATATTCCCAAGTCTGCCTTTAGACTGCTATATTCCCCAGTCTGCCTTTAGACTGCTATATTCACCAGTCTGCCTTTAGACTGCTATATTCCCAGTCTGCTATATCTACCTTTAGACTGCTATATTCCCCAGTCTGCCTTTAGACTGCTATATTCCCCAGTCTACCTTTAGACTGCTATATTCCCCAGTCTGCCTTTAGACTGCTATATTCCCCAGTCTACCTTTAGACTGCTATATTCCCCAGTCTACCTTTAGACTGCTCTATTCCCCAGTCTACCTTTAGACTGCTATATTCCCCAGTCTACCTTTAGACTGCTATATTCCCCAGTCTACCTTTAGACTGCTATATTCTCCAGTCTACCTTTAGACTGCTATATTCCCCAGTCTGCCTTTAGACTGCTATATTCCCCAGTCTGCCTTTAGACTGCTATATTCCCCAGTCTGCCTTTAGACTGCTATATTCCCCAGTCTGCCTTTAGACTGCTATATTCCCCAGTCTGCCTTTAGACTGCTATATTCCCCAGTCTACCTTTAGACTGCTATATTCCCCAGTCTACCTTTAGACTGCTATATTCCCCAGTCTACCTTTAGACTGCTATATTCCCCAGTCTGCCTTTAGACTGCTATATTCCCCAGTCTGCCTTTAGACTGCTATATTCCCCAGTCTACCTTTAGACTGCTATATTCCCCAGTCTACCTTTAGACTGCTATATTCCCCAGTCTGCTATATTCACCAGTCTACCTTTAGACTGCTATATTCCCCAGTCTGCTATATTCCCCAGTCTACCTTTACTTTTTATAGTAGAACTCATCTTCATCACACAGTAAACAACTAAAAGCACTTACTTTACATTCCTCTAGATAAGAATGTCTAGTAGACAAGTAACATTTTTTATGAAAATGTTTAGCATGTTGACATTCGTCCGTCTCCGAGCCTTACCTTCGGTCGAACCCCCAGGAACCCAGAGCAGTTGGACGCTCCACATTTACATACTGTCTTCCCGTTACCAAGACACTCCAGGTTGTAGTTGAAGGTCAACTCCACACCTGCTCAGACATGTAAAAAATACACAGCAAAGTACTGTACAGGTAGATGTATTCCTATTCTAAATTAGGCCAACAGAGTTGATATCATTGTCCATCATTAAGGAACAATTAGGTTTGTTTCTTATGTCGTGTTTCTTCACAGTTACCGTTTGAATCTTTACAAAGACACTTTTTGTCACTAGGCCTAGTGCCTGAAGTGGAGTTGGTAACAGAAATGGAACCAGGCTCCAGGAGTTGGTAACAGAAATGGAACCAGGCTCCAGGAGTTGGTAACAGAAATGGAACCAGGCTCCAGGAGTTGGTAACAGAAATGGAACCAGGCTCCAGGAGTTGGTAACAGAAATGGAACCAGGCTCCAGGAGTTGGTAACAGAAATGGAACCAGGCTCCAGGAGTTGGTAACAGAAATGGAACCAGGCTCCAGGAGTTGGTAACAGAAATGGAACCAGGCTCCAGGAGTTGGTAACAGAAATGGAACCAGGCTCCAGGAGTTGGTAACAGAAATGGAACCAGGCTCCAGGAGTTGGTAACAGAAATGGAACCAGGCTCCAGGAGTTGGTAACAGAAATGGAACCAGGCTCCAGGAGTTGGTAACAGAAATGGAACCAGGCTCCAGGAGTTGGTAACAGAAATGGAACCAGGCTCCAGGAGTTGGTAACAGAAATGGAACCAGGCTCCAGGAGTTGGTAACAGAAATGGAACCAGGCTCCAGGAGTTGGTAACAGAAATGGAACCAGGCTCCAGGAGATAGTAACAGAAATGGAACCAGGCTCCAGGAGAGGCAGAAATGGAACCAGGCTCCAGGAGTTAGTAACAGAAATGGAACCAGGCTCCAGGAGTTAGTAACAGAAATGGAACCAGGCTCCAGGAGTTAGTAACAGAAATGGAACCAGGCTCCAGGAGTTAGTAACAGAAATGGAACCAGGCTCCAGGAGTTAGTAACAGAAATTGAACCAGGCTCCAGTAGGTTTGTTAGTACTTCCTCTGACCTTTGGGGATGTCCTCCAGGGCAAAGAGCCCCACCCTGGTGTCTCCGTTTACCGTCCACTTCTGGGTCTCACAGTTGGGCTGGCAGCAGTGATTCATGAACCTTGCCTGGTTCCCCTTGGGTCCAGCATCTATAATCCGGTCCTTGTCCAGAGTGAGCATGTAGAAGTTACAGATGTCGTTCTCTTGAGCATGTTTGATCCTGGCTCTGCACTCCTCCTCGTCTATCACCTCCCCCACGTACTCATTCACAAATGCACCCTGAGAGAGAGAGAGGAGAGCACAGACTCAGGTTATAATCTAGTTGATACTCAACACCTTTTACATCACAGACACAGCTGCATGGAGGCTAAATATACTACTGTAAGTCCACATCTTAAAACAAACAAAGAACAAATCGGGTGAAAAGGGCCTTGGAATTGATTTTAATTGAAAATACTTGATTTATCCCACCAGGGGCAATTATGTAGGCAGCAGTGCAGATCCGTAGCGGTGACAAGGAGGAATGGTTCTCTAAAAAAAACAGAAACACAAGGGGAACTGTTTTGTGTTGTAGTTTGATGCTCTAGTCTGTACCTTCTTGATGTCGGAGACGCCCCGTAGCCCCCAGCCTCGTGACAAGGTTCTGAAGATCTCCACCTGGGTGTACTGTCTCTTGGTGTAACTCTGGTTCAGACACCTCTCCCCTGCCAAACACACCTGAGGGTGGCACTCATACATCAACATGCGGTTGATACACTCTGAGTCCATGCCACATGGGTTCTCATCAGACGCCTTGCAGTTACAGCGCGGCACCTCCGATAGGTCCGCCGTGATGATCTGGACCTTGCCGATTGGTCGGTTCACCTGAGGGGAAGAATTAAGCGGATGCAAGTCAGACTTCTGCGTGAATTATGCATAGATCTCAAAGGGAGATTTGAGTGAAAATACTGAGGTACTATTCAATCGTCAAACATGAGAGAATCTGTAGCAGGACAAACCAAATAGGGACCAAAGAGAGGGACAGACGCAAGACAGTACCTTGATGTGTCTGTAGGGGGAGGTTTAAAGAGACAGTACCTTGATATGTCTTTGTCGGGAGGAGGTTTAAAGAGACAGTACCTTGATGTGTCTGTCGGGAGGAGGTTTAAAGGGACAGTACCGTGATGTGTCTGTAGGGAGGAGGTTTAAAGGGACAGTACCTTGATGTGTCTGTAGGGAGTAGGTTTAAAGAGACAGTACCTTGATGTGTCTGTAGGGAGGAGGTTTAAAGAGACAGTACCTTGATGTGTCTGTAGGGAGGAGGTTTAAAGAGACAGTACCTTGATGTGTCTGTAGGGAGGAGGTTTAAAGAGACAGTACCTTGATGTGTCTGTAGGGAGGAGGTTTAAAGGGACAGTACCTTGATGTGTCTGTAGGGAGGAGGTTTAAAGAGACAGTACCTTGATGTGTCTGTAGGGAGGAGGTTTAAAGAGACAGTACCTTGATGTGTCTGTAGGGAGGAGATTTAAAGGGGCAGTACCTTGATGTGTCTGTAGGGAGGAGGTTTAAAGAGACAATACCTTGATGTGTCTGTAGGGAGGAGGTTTAAAGAGACAGGACCATGATGTGTCTGTAGGGAGGAGGTTTAAAGGGGCAGTACCTTGATGTGTCTGTAGGGAGGAGGTTTAAAGGGACAGTACCTCGATGTGTCTGTAAGGTGGAGATTTAAAGGGGCAGTACCTTGATGTGTCTGTAGGGAGGAGGTTTCTTGTCGTTCCTCCTGTCCTCCTGAAGCTGTCTCATCTCCTTCTCATCCTGAAGAGCTTTGAACCGCTCAGCAGCTTCATTCAGAGCTGAGAGGAAACGGAAGTTAGCATTGTCAACTAGCTAATACATCTCAAATTGCAAACGTTCAGCCCTGCCATATGGTACCTGGAAACATCTCTATTGTTTAAGACTTGAAGAAAACATTTAGAAGGTGCAAAAAGGCATTTTAATACACTAAATAGGAATGGTTCTTTGGTATTTCTTTCTAAAAATGAAGTATATTCTATTATAACCAGGTAAAGGAGGTTTCTTTCTAACCTTTCTTGTAGATGGCGTCACAACCCTTCCCCATCTTGTCCTTGTTGTTGGCATCTCCCTCCATGTAAGGGAAGACTCGGGCCTGGTAGGTCCAGGCATAGTCCTTAGAACCAAAGAACTGAACGGGGAACTCCCCCACCTCGTGTTTCATACGGAGGATGTTCTCTGGGACGTTCTTAGGAAGACACACCTCCGCAGGCCACCACCTGAACAAAGGAGAGGAGATACAGATTTTTACATTATAAACTGATTATACAAAAACATTAAGAACACTTGCTCTTTCCGTGACATAGCTTTCACCTAGATTCACCTGTTCAGCCAGGTTAAAGAAGGATTTTTAAGCCTAGAGACACTTGAGAAATGGATTGTGTCTGTGTTGCCATTCAGAGGGTGAATGGGCAAGACAAAATATTTAATACTTTGAACAGGGTATGGTAGTAGGTGCCAGGCACACAGATTTGTGTGAAGAACTGCAACGCTGCTGTGTTTTTCACATTCAACAGTTTCCCGTGTGTATCAAGAATGGTTCACCACCCAAAGGACATCCAACCAACTTGACACAAACGTGTGAAGCATCGGAGTCAACATGGGCATCTAGGTCTGTGGCGGCCATGACATTTTGTCAGCTGGTTATTGTCATGCAAAAGACTGGCGGACTCACGGTAATTTACCGCTAATTAACATAAACATGTTTAGCATCTCCAAGCCTCCAACCTGCTGATGTGCCTTTGGAACATCTACATTTAAAAAAAGTAGAATAAATCCATTTAATACACACCATCACAGTAGATCCTCCTTTATTTATTTTAGGCAGATCTAAAGATTTCAGAAGAACAGGATATGAAATTGGCGTACTGTATGTTATCTGGCTATGCTCCAACCTATAGGCTTGTTCATTTAGCAGACAAGATATGGTTTATAAGTCCCGTGCCATTATTTTACATTATATGATTTTATAATAAGAAAAATATATAATTGAACATGGCTGAATAAAATAGGATATTTTTCCCCATTCCGGTGCGAGTGCTCATATGAACTGGCTATGTTAAACGTAAATGTAATTATTTTGAACAGGCCCTATACACTAGATTTACAGTTATTTGGCAACTTTAGCTGTGAATGATACAAACCTTAGAATTTCGTAGAAATCAAAAGATATAGTCTGCATGACGTGACTATTGACGATTTGAGAAAGTAGTTAAATAAAGCGTGCAATCTTTCCCTTACCTCAGACTGCATACGCTGTTCTCTCATCAGGTTTTTACCCATCTGTCCCTTACCTCAGACTGCATACGCTGTTCTCTCATCAGGTTTTTACCCATCTGTCCCTTACCTCAGACTGCATACGCTGTTCTCTCATCAGGTTTTTACCCATCTGTCCCTTACCTCAGACTGCATACGCTGTTCTCTCATCAGGTTTTTACCCATCTGTCCCTTACCTCAGACTGCATACGCTGTTCTCTCATCAGGTTTTTACCCATCTGTCCCTTACCTCAGACTGCATATGCTGTTCTCTCATCAGGTTTTTACCCATCTGTCCCTTACCTCAGACTGCATACGCTGTTCTCTCATCAAGTCATCAGGTTTTTACCCATCTGTCCCTTACCTCAGACTGCATACGCTGTTCTCTCATCAAGTCATCAGGTTTTTACCCATCTGTCCCTTACCTCAGACTGCATACGCTGTTCTCTCATCAAGTCATCAGGTTTTTACCCATCTGTCCCTTACCTCAGACTGCATACGCTGTTCTCTCATCAAGTCATCAGGTTTTTACCCAGCTGTCCCTTACCTCAGACTGCATACGCTGTTCTCTCATCAGGTTTTTACCCATCTGTCCCTTACCTCAGACTGCATACGCTGTTCTCTCATCAAGTCATCAGGTTTTTACCCATCTGTCCCTTACCTCAGACTGCATACGCTGTTCTCTCATCAAGTCATCAGGTTTTTACCCAGCTGTCCCTTACCTCAGACTGCATACGCTGTTCTCTCATCAAGTCATCAGGTTTTTACCCATCTGTCCCTTACCTCAGACTGCATACGCTGTTCTCTCATCAGGTCATCAGGTTTTTACCCATCTGTCCCTTACCTCAGACTGCATACGCTGTTCTCTCATCAAGTCATCAGGTTTTTACCCATCTGTCACGTCCTGACCTTAGTTCCTTTTTTATGTCTCTATTTTGGTTTGGTCAGGGCATGAGTTGGGGTGGGCATTCTATGTTTTGTACTTCTATGTGTTTGGTCTGGTATGGTTCCCAATCAGAGACAGCTGTCAATCGTTGTCTCTGATTGAGAACCATACTTTAGGTAGCCTGTTCCCACCTGTGTTTGTGGGTAGTTATTTTCTGTTTTGTGTTGTTTCACCTGACAGGACTGTTTTGTTTCTTACATTCTCGTTGTTATTTTTGTTTCGTGTTTTGTTATATTAAAATATTAACATGGACACTTACCACGCTGCATGTTGGTCCGATCTTGACTACTCTTCCTCAGACGAAGAGGAGAATCGTTACACCACCAGACTATTTTCTATTTAATCTCGTCTTTACTAATATGTAACATTTGTTTTTCAATTTAGACCGTCCCATTATCAAAGGGGCAGGAACAGGGGCAAGGTAAAAAATAAGTGTTGTCCACATGCACTCAAATAGCGAATGGAGGCCTTTCCCACCAGGTAGGCTACTTACTATATTAACCTCCTGTATCAACCACAGGTGGAGGAACATGCAGCCGCTGCTGCCCGACAGGTGATATTCCGCCCAAACTCTGTGTATGTTATGTGCTTTCCAACCCTGTTCCTGCAGCTACCCTGGGTTTCATTTGGGAAACCAAGTGAAATGTGTTCAGGAACATCCACAGTAACATGTTTTCACAACGAAACATATTTCACTAAACTGTTGACAGGCTCTCTCTCTCTCTGCGTGCTGAAGAAAGGAATGAAGGAGAGAGGGGAAAGAAATGGAAACGCAAGGTGATGAGACATCCTGTACCTAAAAGGTAATGTGTCAGCCTATTAATAAATGACCTATTACCAGGCTATTCAAAATCTAATTTCAGTGTAACTGTAGGCTTAGCCGCCCCACACAATCATTGAGCCAACAGCATCGCCAAGGCCCAGACTCATGAATAGAACGTTTGAAACGTAGCGTAAGGTAGCCATGCATAATAACCCCGTCTACACTCAGAGGCATTACTACAGTATAGGCTAGACCAATTATGTACCAAAGACATCTTAAAATCAAATTGGTTTCATGTTTTTCTACTCGGTTTCAACCTATTGATTAACTTCTTTCTTCAAATATGCAGTAGGATATATATTGCATAACGGCACAATCATTATGTTTATATTTTTTTCTCCCCTTCATCTTCAAGGTTAGACCTATGAATATGCATCAACTCTAATATGCATATGGTTGTTTTGAATGAATCATCACCATAGAAAGCGCTGTCCATTTTGTTGTGTTTGGCTTTGAAACAACAACCACAACGACCATGTTTTCCACCTGTTGTTGAACTTCTTTTTTCAAATTGATCAAATCATAGTGACAAGAGTTTTAAAAGAATGATACTGTTTTGATGATCAGTGTTTGATGTGATTTTATATTGTAGAGTATAAAATCTATTTACAATAGAGCCCTGAGTACCAGGCCATTAGGACCTGATGGAGGGACAATAGAGCCCTGAGTACCAGGCCATTAGGACCTGATGGAGGGACAATAGAGCCCTGAGTATCAGGCCATTAGGACATGATGGAGGGACAATAGAGCCCCTGAGTACCAGGCTATTACCAACCTGATGGAGGGACAATAGAGCCCTGAGTACCAGGCTATTACCAACCTGATGGAGGGACAATAGAGCCCTGAGTACCAGGCTATTACCAACCTGAAGGAGGGACAATAGAGCCCCGAGTACCAGGCTATTACCAACCTGATGGAGGGACAATAGAGCCCCGAGTACCAGGCTATTACCAACCTGAAGGAGGGACAATAGATCCCTGAGTACCAGGCTATTACCAACCTGATGGAGGGACAATAGAGCCCTGAGTACCAGGCTATTACCAACCTGAAGGAGGGACAATAGAGCCCTGAGTACCAGGCTATTACCAACCTGATGGAGGGACAATAGAGCCCTGAGTACCAGGCTATTACCAACCTGATGGAGGGACAATAGAGCCCTTAGTACCAGGCTATTACCAACCTGATGGAGGGACAATAGAGCCCTGAGTACCAGGCTATTACCAACCTGATGGAGGGACAATAGAGCCCTGAGTACCAGGCTATTACCAACCTGAAGGAGGGACAATAGAGCCCTGAGTACCAGGCTATTACCAACCTGAAGGAGGGACAATAGAGCCCTGAGTACCAGGCTATTACCAACCTGATGGAGGGACAATAGAGCCCTGAGTACCAGGCTATTACCAACCTGATGGAGGGACAATAGAGCCCTGAGTACCAGGCTATTACCAACCTGATGGAGGGACAATAGAGCCCTGAGTACCAGGCTATTACCAACCTGAAGGAGGGACAATAAGAGCCCTGAGTACCAGAGGAGATTACCGTGACTCAATGGTCACATAGAATTTTAGTGCGGTCATGACTCATGACTGCCGGTATGTCGGCAACTCAATGTTAGGAGTTGCCGACATTATTATGTTAACATGGGATTAAAGTGTCACTCAGTTGGTTCTGACCAAAAGCATGGATACTATTTCTACAGAACAGTGTTTCTTACTTGTATCTTCCCACTTTAACCCAGAGGATGTCCTTGAAGTGTGGTTTCTTCCCGGCCTTGCAGTCGTTGCAGAACCAGCTCCCCTCGGGCATCTCGATGTTCAGACACTCTTGGTGGAAGGCAGCAGGACAAGACTCGCAGCACAACAGACTGCCCCCTGCAGGGAGAAAGGAGAAGGTGCAGCTCAAACACCAAGTCAACCAGATCTGACCCAATGACCTCAGGACCCGAGGCTGAATGCTTCTTTTCACTTTATGTTTCACTTCAATCTTTTTAACTCTGTGAGGAGCGTAGGTCCTCCACATCTGATTTCCACCACATTCCTACTCCTGTTATTACTCTACTTCTAATAACAATACCACCACATTCCTACTCCTGTTATTACTCTACTTCTAATAACAATACCACCACATTTGTACACAGGTTCCTTCCTCCTTGCATAATGGACTCTGCAACACTGACAACACTCAATCAACCAACCAATCAAGTCCTATTTATAAAGAAAGGAGCAAGAAGTAGAGGTTAATGGTTCACTGTCTCAGGCAAAACCAATGTGTTGTGGCGTTCCGCAGGGGAGCGTGCTTGGGCCTGTGCTGTTTTTATTGTATATTAACGATATGAGAGATGCTTGTTCTTGCCGTCTTTTTCTTCATGCGGATGACTCCACACTTCTGGTGTCTCACAAAAGTAAAACTATGTTGGAGAGCATACTTAGCACATAGCTTACTACACTTAGGGAAAACTGAATCAATTATCCAGACCTAAATTGTGTAGGTCGTCTGAAATCAGAGTGGAGTTAGGGGGTGAGGTGCTAGGGTGTCCCAGATTAGACTGGGTTTATTTACAGGAGTATTTATGGTCCTGCGCCCAGATATCTAAGTGATTACTTTCCCCGTGTTAGGGATGCACACAATCACAGCCCCAGATCAGGTGTTTCTGCTGTGTGCTTATACGGGTTCAGGACTAATGCGGGGAAAGGCACTCTCTTGTTGTCACGACTGTCTTCGGGTGAAAGAGAGGAGGACCAAAATGCAGCGTGACGATAATCCATATTTAATGGGATACTTAAACACCGAACAAAAACAATAAACCGTCAGAAAGGAACGAAGGCGAAACAGTCCCGTAATGTGAACACTAACACATAGAAACACTGGAAACAGGAACAATCACCCACAAAATACCCAAAGAATATGGCTGCCTAAATATGGTTCCCAATCAGAGACAACGATAGACAGCTGCCTCTAAGTGAGAACCAATCTAGGCAACCATAGACTTACAAAAACACCTAGATAGGAAACATCCCCATAAACATACAAAACCCCTAGACAAGACAAAAACACATACATCACACATGTCACACCCTGACCTAACTAAAATAACAAAGAAAACAAAGAATACTAAGGTCAGGGTGTGAAACTTGTATACTGGAGCCTCAGACTGGAATGAGTTGCCTCTGTCTATAAAAACAACATCCTCTCTGGACAGCTTTAAACATAAAGTAAAAATATGTTTGATGTCTTCTGTGCTTCTTCTCTGCTTTGGTTTTATTATTTCACTGCTATACTGTGTTCCATCTTGTCCAGCCATCTTGTCCAGCCATCTTGTCCAGCCATCTTGTCCAGCCATCTTGTCCAGCCATCTTGTCCAGCCATCTTGTCTAGCCATCTTGTCTCAAGAGGACCACAATGGAAATAAGTCCCAGACTTTATTGTGTGTTATCCTTGATGATTTTTGAATTAGTAAACTAAACTAAACTAAAACATTAACATCAACCCAACCAGTCACCAACCTTCTGAGCAGACAAAGCACCAGCTGACGTTGATGTGTTCATGGTTCTTGTAGTTCTTGCGGGGAATGAAGTGGTTGGGACACAGGAAGCTGTTGTTGGCCAGGACTACGCTGCCCGCCGCCATACAGTAGTCATTAGCGTGGTACGCCACAGGGCAACGCACGCAGCGGGTCAGACGACCTAGAAGAGGAATACAGGTCAAAAACAACACACACCAAGCATCTCTACAGCCATGTTAGAATCTAGGATCCCATCCCAGACAAGCATCTCTACAGCCATGTTAGAATCTAGGATCCCATCCCAGAGAAGCATCTCTACAGCCATGTTAGAATCTAGGATCCCATCCCAGACAAGCATCTCTACAGCCATCTGATTAGAATCTCTACAGCCATGTTAGGATCCCATCCCAGACAAGCATCTCTACAGCCATGTTAGAATCTAGGATCCCATCCCAGAGAAGCATCTCTACAGCCATGTTAGAATCTAGGATCCCATCCCAGAGAAGCATCTCTACAGCCATGTTAGAATCTAGGATCCCATCCCAGAGAAGCATCTCTACAGCCATGTTAGAATCTAGGATCCCATCCCAGACAAGCATCTCTACAGCCATGTTAGAATCTAGGATCCCATCGCAGACAAGCATCTCTACAGCCATGTTAGAATCTAGGATCCCATCCCAGAGAAGCATCTCTACAGCCATGTTAGAATCTAGGATCCCATCCCAGACAAGCATCTCTACAGCCACGTTAGAATCTAGGCATCCCATCCCCCAGAGAAGCATCTCTACAGCCACGTTAGAATCTAGGATCCCATCCCAGAGAAGCATCTCTACAGCCACGTTAGAATCTAGGATCCCATCCCAGACAAACAGACCAGACCAATAATTCAAACAAAATGTCCAGAAAGCTGGAGGCCTTCAATAACACTATTTATCATTATTATATGTCAGAGGCATGAACAATTAGCGAAAGGACTTGAAAAAACAGGTGGTTTAGCCTCCGCTGCAAAAACGCAACGTGGTTCGATGAGAACACTGACATTTTGTTAAGGCAGAAATAATTTGCTGATACAGCGACACGCTCGGACAGCAGGGGACGCATAAAATCTGGCCTAATGACAATCGCCAAACGTCATTACCCTTTTTGGTGTAATATTCATCACTGTTTGGAGGCTGGAACTACTGAACGTTCAGAGAGGATGAACGGGCAGCAGAGAGGATGAACGGGCAGCAGAGAGGATGAACGGGCAGGATGAACAGGCAGCAGAGAGGATGAACGGGCAGCAGAGAGGTAGAACGGGCAGCAGAGATGAACGGGCAGCAGAGAGGATGAACGGGCAGGATGAACGGGCAGCAGAGAGGATGAACGGGCAGGATGAACGGGCAGCAGAGAGGATGAACGGGCAGCAGAGAGGATGAACGGGCAGCAGAGAGGATGAACGGGCAGCAGAGAGGATGAACGGGCAGGATGAACGGGCAGCAGAGAGGATGAACGGACAGCAGAGAGGATGAACGGACAGCAGAGAGGATGAACGGACAGCCGAGAGGATGAACGGGCAGCAGAGAGGATGAACGGGCAGCCTAATAAAGGAGACCTTTGAAGTGATTGTTTGACAATCAGATGAACCCTGATGAAGACAGCTTGTCGAAAACGTTCAACATTAAATATTTAGTTGATCCTAGAGTGTGCAGCTCTCCTTTATCTTTGAGGTGTTCCACTCCGCTAGTCAGCACCTCGCCTAAATAGGTGTGTGCTTCTTTCACCTCTTGACAATCAGATGAAAACATCATGACTGGTTGTGTTTATACCACAATAAAAGGTCATACATTATAAAAGTTAAAAGGACAAATCTTTACGACGAGACCCACAGAGATCCTATTGAGTTATTAGTGCACAAATAGAAGGTCTCGTACCAGGAAGAAATGAATTCTACTTTACCCCTCTGGTTCTATCAAAGCAGAGTGCAACTGGAACCTACTTTTAGAAGTGCAGGAGTTGAGGGGGTTGGTGATGTGGCAGGACAGACAGACGTGGAGGGAGCAGCGAACCCCTTTATTCTGGGGCTGGGTGGGTGTGTGTTTCAGGATGCACTCGTCGTGGTAGAACTTCCCACACACAGGCACCATGCACCTCTTCACACCGTCGCCAGACTTCTTACACACAAAGCACGTGTGGATCCCTGCAATGGAAAGGATACACTCTTAGCTTTGTGATACACCAAAGCAGCTTACATACATTGTGGGTGTAGATACAGAATACCTCTGTCAGATGCAGAGATATGGTCTAAGAGCATGGCCGTATCACTGTACAGGTGTAAGAACTCAGTAACACAGTGTTACGTCAAGGTGAATGTGTGTATAGGCGAGGCTGCACCAGGTGTATATGGCTCCTGTATGGTGCCAGGTAGCCTAGCAACCGAAAGGTTGCTGGTTCGAATCCCGAGCTGACTATGTGAAACATCTGTGCCCTTGAGCAAGGCATTCAACCCTAATTGCTTGGATAAGAGCGTCTGCTAAATGACTCAAATGTAAATGTACAGACAGGTGTATAGGTAGAGACTCACCTATAGTGCATTCACTACAGATAAACTTCCCTCTGGGGGCTTCTGATAGGCTGATACACTGCAGGTGGAACGCCCCACAGCACTGGCCCTCACACAGCAGCAGCTCACCTGTCCTCTCACACACCTGCAAGACACACACACACACACAGATATTTTGTGTTACGATACTCTCAAATCTCGTTCATCACTCGGCTATTGGGAAACGTCTATTTCTAAACTAATGTGATGAAAGCCTGGAAATCAAGGTTAGAGCTACTTTGACTGTTTCTGCCTCCACAAAATAGAAAGGTTGTGGCATGTTGTTGGTTGACCTACCTGACAGACATTCTCCTTCATGGACGCAGCTCCTCCTTTCTCTGCTGTGTTCTTCTTAGTGCTGGAGACCAGGGACCCTTCACCAGGTAGGGAGAAACTGTCATTCAGACCAGGAGAGAACACCTGGAGGAGAGGAGAGGTTTTATTACGCAAGTTATTACACCGCATTTTGGTTAAGGTGTGGGGGCTTAGGATCCTGTTTTACAGTACTGGTACAACTATACCTCAGGTTTGGGTGATCTCTCTCCGTTGGTGTGGCTCTCTCCTCCCACCCCAGGACTGATCTTCTCGGTCTCTTCCTTGGGGGTGAGGAGCACCGTAGGGCTAGAGGGCCGGGCAGGAGAGGAGCCCTGCAGAGAAACCATGCTCTCTGGAGGTGTCACGCTGGATACAGGCACTTCTTTCTTCACAGACTTTACCTGTCATAGAAATGAGATAATTAGATCCGTTTCAGAGTGGTACTGTAGCAGTATAGTTGTGTTAATATGGCTGTTGATTAGTTCATTCGGCCTTACCTGAGTGTCCCCGACTTCTGTCTTCTCCTCTGTCTGTCCACTCTGCTTCTTCAACTCCTTCTTCTTTGGAGGACTGAGTGACACTTCTTCTATGGTGCATTCCAGGACCTTGTGAGATGGCTTCCTTGGCCTCTTCCTCTCCAGGGATACTGGGGCTGGGAAATGAAAGACATTTAAATACCACAAATCTACTGTATATGAAAATATGAGGATTTGTTTTCATTATCATAACTACTTTACCAAAATATCTACTTTCCCTACAGAACAACAGTACTATCCCTATGGAACGACTCTCACCGATGGAACGACTCTCACCGATGGAACGACTCTCACCGATGGAACGACTCTCACCGATGGAACGACTCTCACCGATGGAACGACTCTCACCGATGGAACGACTCTCCCTAATGGAACGACTCTCCCTATGGAACGACTCTCCCTATGGAACGACTCTCACCAATGGAACTACTCTCACCAATGGAACTACTCCCACCAATGGAACGAACGACTCTCACCAATGGAACGACTCTCACCAATGGAACGACTCTCACCAATGGAACGACTCTCACCAATGGAACGACTCTCACCAATGGAACGACTCTCACCAATGGAACGACTCTCACCAATGGAACGACTCTCACCAATGGAACGACTCTCACCAATGGAACGACTCTCACCAATGGAACGACTCTCACCAATGGACTCTCACCAATGGAACGACTCTCACCAATGGAACGACTCACCAATGGAACGACTCTCACCAATGGAACGACTCTCACCAATGGAACGACTCTCACCAATGGAACGACTCTCACCAATGGAACGACTCTCACCAATGGAACGACTCCCACCAATGGAACGACTCCCACCAATGGAACGACTCCCACCAATGGAACGACTCTCACCAATGGAACTCCCACCAATGGAAACTCTCCCTATGGAACTACTCTCACCTATGGAAACTGGAACTCTCACCAATGGAACTACTCTCACCTATGGAACTACTCTCCCTATGGAACTACTCTCCCTACTCTCCCTATGGAACGACTCTCCCTATGGAACGACTCTCCCAATGGAACGACTCTCACCAATGGAACGACTCTCACCAATGGAACGACTCTCACCAATGGAACGACTCTCACCAATGGAACGACTCTCCCAATGGAACGACTCTCACCAATGGAACGACTCTCCCAATGGAACGACTCTCACCAATGGAACGACTCTCACCAATGGAACTACTCTCACCAATGGAACTACTCTCACCAATGGAACTACTCTCCCTATGGAACTACTCTCCCAATGGAACTACTCTCCCTATGGAACTACTCTCCCTATGGAACGACTCTCCCTATGGAACGACTCTCCCTATGGAACGACTCTCCCTATGGAACGACTCTCCCAATGGAACGACTCTCCCAATGGAACGACTCTCCCAATGGAACGACTCTCCCAATGGAACGACTCTCACCAATGGAACTACTCTCACCAATGGAACTACTCTCCCAATGGAACGACTCTCACCAATGGAACGACTCTCACCAATGGAACGACTCTCACCAATGGAACGACTCTCACCAATGGAACGACTCTCACCAATGGAACTACTCTCACCAATGGAACTACTCTCCCAATGGAACTACTCTCACCAATGGAACTACTCTCCCAATGGAACTACTCTCCCAATGGAACTACTCTCACCAATGGAACTACTCTCACCTATGGAACTACTCTCACCTATGGAACTACTCTCACCTATGGAACTACTCTCACCAATGGAACTACTCTCACCAATGGAACTACTCTCCCTATGGAACTACTCTCACCAATGGAACTACTCTCCCTATGGAACGACTCTCCCAATGGAACGACTCTCCCAATGGAACGACTCTCCCAATGGAACGACTCTCACCAATGGAACGACTCTCCCAATGGAACGACTCTCACCAATGGAACGACTCTCACCAATGGAACGACTCTCCCAATGGAACGACTCTCACCAATGGAACGACTCTCACCAATGGAACGACTCTCACCAATGGAACTCTCACCAATGGAACGACTCTCACCAATGGAACGACTCTCACCAATGGAACGACTCTCACCAATGGAACGACTCTCCCAATGGAACGACTCTCCCTATGGAACGACTCTCCCTATGGAACGACTCTCCCAATGGAACGACTCTCCCAATGGAACGACTCTCCCTATGGAACGACTCTCACCAATGGAACTACTCTCACCAATGGAACTACTCTCCCTATGGAACTACTCTCCCTATGGAACTACTCTCCCAATGGAACTACTCTCCCTATGGAACTACTCTCCCAATGGAACTACTCTCCCAATGGAACTACTCTCACCAATGGAACGACTCTCCCTATGGAACGACTCTCACCAATGGAACGACTCTCACCAATGGAACGACTCTCACCAATGGAACGACTCTCACCAATGGAACGACTCTCACCAATGGAACGACTCTCACCAATGGAACGACTCTCACCAATGGAACTACTCTCACCAATGGAACTCCAATGGAACTCCTCACCAATGGAACTACTCTCCCAATGGAACTACTCTCACCAATGGAACTACTCTCCCTATGGAACTACTCTCCCAATGGAACTATCTCCCAATCTCCCAATGGAACTACTCTCCCAATGGAACTACTCTCCCAATGGAACTACTCTCCCAATGGAACTACTCTCACCAATGGAACTACTCTCACCAATGGAACTACTCTCACCAATGGAACTACTCTCCCTATGGAACGACTCTCCCAATGGAACTACTCTCACCAATGGAACAATGGAACGACTCTCACCAATGGACCAATGGAACGACTCTCACCAATGGAAACTCTCACCAATGGAACTACTCTCACCAATGGAAACTCACCAATGGAACTCTCTCCCAATGGAACGACTCACCAATGGAACTACTCTCACCAATGGAACGACTCTCACCAATGGAACGACTCTCACCAATGGAACTACTCTCCCAATGGAACGACTCTCCCAATGGAACTACTCCCAATGGAACTACTCCCAATGGAACTACTCTCCCAATGGAACTACTCTCCCAATGGAACTACTCTCACCAATGGAACTCCTATGGAACTACTCTCCCTATGGAACTACTCTCACAATGGAACCAATGGAACTACTCTCACCAATGGAACTACTCTCACCAATGGAACTACTCTCACCAATGGAACTACTCTCCCAATGGAACGACTCTCCCAATGGAACTACTCTCACCAATGGAACGACTCTCACCAATGGAACTACTCTCACCAATGGAACGACTCTCCCTATGGAACTACTCTCACCAATGGAACTACTCTCCCAATGGAACTACTCTCACCAATGGAACTACTCTCACCAATGGAACTACTCTCCCAATGGAACTACTCTCCCAATGGAACTACTCTCACCAATGGAACTACTCTCACCAATGGAACTACTCTCACCAATGGAACTACTCTCCCAATGGAACTACTCTCACCAATGGAACTACTCTCCCAATGGAACTACTCTCACCAATGGAACTACTCTCCCAATGGAACTACTCTCACCAATGGAACTACTCTCCCAATGGAACTACTCTCCCTATGGAACTACTCTCCCAATGGAACTACTCTCACCAATGGAACTACTCTCACCAATGGAACTACTCTCCCAATGGAACTACTCACCAATGGAACTACTCTCACCAATGGAACTACTCTCCCAATGGAACTACTCTCCCAATGGAACTACTCTCCCAATGGAACTACTCTCCCAATGGAACTACTCTCACCAATGGAACTACTCTCACCAATGGAACTGGAACTCTCACCAATGGAACTACTCTCACCAATGGAACTACTCTCCCAATGGAACTACTCTCACCAATGGAACTACTCTCACCAATGGAACTACTCTCACCAATGGAACTACTCTCACCAATGGAACTACTCTCACCAATGGAACTACTCTCCCAATGGAACTACTCTCACCAATGGAAACTCACCAATGGAACTACTCTCACCAATGGAACTACTCTCCCAATGGAACTACTCTCCCAATGGAACTACTCTCCCAATGGAACGACTCTCACCAATGGAACTACTCTCACCAATGGAACTACTCTCACCAATGGAACTACTCTCCCAATGGAACTACTCTCCCTATGGAACTCCTCTCCCAATGGAACTACTCTCCCAATGGAACTACTCTCCCAATGGAACTACTCTCCCTATGGAACTACTCTCCCAATGGAACTACTCTCCCAATGGAACTACTCTCCCTATGGAACTACTCTCCCCAATGGAACTACTCTCCCAATGGAACTACTCTCCCCAATGGAACTACTCTCCCCAATGGAACTACTCTCACCAATGGAACTACTCTCACCAATGGAACTACTCTCACCAATGGAACTACTCTCACCAATGGAACTACTCTCCCAATGGGATGGAACTACTCTCACCAATGGAACTACTCTCACCAATGGAACGACTCTCCCAATGGAACTACTCTCACCAATGGAACGACTCTCACCAATGGAACGACTCTCACCAATGGAACTACTCTCACCAATGGAACTACTCTCTCCCAATGGAACTACTCTCACCAATGGAACACTCTCACCAATGGAACGACTCTCTGGAACTACTCTCCAATGGAACTACTCTCCCAATGGAACTACTCTCACCAATGGAACTACTCTCACCAATGGAACTACTCTCACCAATGGAACTACTCTCACCAATGGAACGACTCTCACCAATGGAACTACTCTCCCAATGGAACTACTCTCCCTATGGAACTACTCTCCCAATGGAACGACTCTCACCAATGGAACTACTCTCACCAATGGAACTACTCTCACCAATGGAACTACTCTCACCAATGGAACTACTCTCCCAATGGAACTACTCTCCCTATGGAACTACTCTCCCAATGGAACTACTCTCCCTATGGAACTACTCTCCCAATGGAACTACTCTCCCAATGGAACTACTCTCCCAATGGAACTACTCTCCCAATGGAACTACTCTCCCAATGGAACTACTCTCACAATGGACCTACTCTCACAATGGACCTACTCTCACAATGGAACTACTCTCACAATGGAACTACTCTCCCTATGGAACTACTCGCACCAATGGAACTACTCTCACCAATGGAACTACTCTCACCAATGGAACTACTCTCCCAATGGAACTACTCTCCCAATGGAACTACTCTCCCAATGGAACTACTCTCCCAATGGAACTACTCTCCCAATGGAACTACTCTCACCAATGGAACTACTCTCACCAATGGAACTACTCTCACCAATGGAACTACTCTCACCAATGGAACTACTCTCACCAATGGAACTACTCTCCCAATGGAAACTCACCAATCTCACCAATGGAACTACTCTCACCAATGGAACGACTCTCACCAATGGAACGACTCTCACCAATGGAACGACTCTCACCAATGGAACTCTCTCACCAATGGAACGACTCTCACCAATGGAACGACTCTCACCAATGGAACTACTCTCACCAATGGAACTACTCTCACCAATGGAACTACTCTCCCAATGGAACTACTCTCACCAATGGAACGACTCTCCCTATGGAACTACTCTCCCAATGGAACTACTCTCCCTATGGAACTACTCTCCCAATGGAACTACTCTCCCAATGGAACTACTCTCCCAATGGAACTACTCTCCCAATGGAACTACCAATGGAACTACTCTCCCAATGGAACTACTCTCCCTCACCAATGGAACTACTCTCCCAATGGACTCTCCCAATGGAACTACTCTCCCAATGGAACTACTCTCCCAATGGAACTACTCTCCCAATGGAACTACTCTCCCAATGGAACTACTCTCCCAATGGAACTACTCAATGGAACCCAATGGAACTACTCTCCCTATGGAACTACTCTCCCAATGGAACTACTCTCCCAATGGAACTACTCTCCCAATGGAACTACTCTCCCAATGGAACTACTCTCCCAATGGAACTACTCTCACCAATGGAACTACTCTCCCTATGGAACTACTCTCACCAATGGAACTACTCTCCCAATGGAACTACTCTCCCAATGGAACTACTCTCCCAATGGAACTACTCTCCCAATGGAACTACTCTCCCAATGGAACTACTCTCACCAATGGAACTACTCTCACCAATGGAACTCTCACCAATGGAACGACTCTCCCAATGGAACTACTCTCACCAATGGAACTACTCTCACCAATGGAACTACTCTCACAATGGACCTACTCTCACAATGGACCTACTCTCACAATGGACCTACTCTCACAATGGACCTACTCTCCCTATGGAACTACTCTCCCTATGGAACTACTCTCACCAATGGAACTACTCTCACCAATGGAACTACTCTCCCTATGGAAATACTCTCACCAATGGAACTACTCTCCCAATGGAACTACTCTCACCAATGGAACTACTCTCCCAATGGAACTACTCTCCCAATGGAACTACTCTCACCAATGGAACTACTCTCCCAATGGAACGACTCTCACCAATGGAACTACTCTCACCAATGGAACTACTCTCACCAATGGAACTACTCTCACCAATGGAACTACTCTCCCAATGGAACTACTCTCCCAATGGAACTACTCTCCCTATGGAACTACTCTCCCAATGGAACTACTCTCCCAATGGAACTCTCTCCAATGGAACTACTCTCTCCCTATGGAACTACTCTCCCAATGGAACTACTCTCCCAATGGAACACTCTCCCTATGGAACTACTCTCCCAATGGAACTCACCAATGGAACTACTCTCCCAATGGAACGACTCTCACCAATGGAACTACTCTCCCAATGGAACTACTCACCAATGGAACTACTCACCAATGGAACTACTCTCACCAATGGAACTACTCTCCCAATGGAACTACTCTCACCAATGGAACTACTCTCCCAATGGAACTACTCTCCCAATGGAACTACTCTCCCAATGGAACTACTCTCACCAATGGAACTACTCTCCCAATGGAACTACTCTCCCAATGGAACTACTCTCCCAATGGAACTACTCACCAATGGAACTACTCTCCCAATGGAACTACTCTCCCAATGGAACTACTCTCCCAATGGAAATGGACTACTCACCAATGGAACGACTCTCACCAATGGAACTACTCTCACCAATGGAACTACTCTCACCAATGGAACGACTCTCACCAATGGAACTACTCTCACCAATGGAACGACTCTCACCAATGGAAACTCTCACCAATGGAACTACTCTCCCAATGGAACTACTCCCAATGGAACTACTCCCAATGGAACTACTCTCACCAATGGAAACTCACCAATGGAACGACTCTCACCAATGGAACTACTCTCACCAATGGAACTACTCTCCCTATGGAAATACTCTCACCAATGGAACTACTCTCCCAATGGAACTACTCTCACCAATGGAACTACTCTCACCAATGGAACTACTCTCCCAATGGAACTACTCTCACCAATGGAACTACTCTCACCAATGGAACTACTCTCCCTATGGAACTACTCTCACAATGGAACTACTCTCACCAATGGAACTACTCTCACCAATGGAACTACTCTCACCAATGGAACTACTCTCACCAATGGAACTACTCTCACAATGGACCTACTCTCACAATGGACCTACTCTCACAATGGACCTACTCTCACAATGGACCTACTCTCCCAATGGAACTACTCGCACCAATGGAACTACTCTCACCAATGGAACTACTCTCACCAATGGAACTACTCTCCCAATGGAACTACTCTCCCTATGGAACTACTCTCACCAATGGAACTACTCTCCCAATGGAACTACTCTCCCAATGGAACTACTCTCACCAATGGAACTACTCTCCCTATGGAACTACTCTCCCTATGGAACTACTCTCCCTATGGAACTACTCTCCCAATGGAACTACTCTCCCAATGGAACTACTCTCACCAATGGAACTACTCTCACCAATGGAACTACTCTCACCAATGGAACTACTCTCACCAATGGAACTACTCTCCCAATGGAACTACTCTCCCAATGGAACTACTCTCCCAATGGAACTACTCTCCCTATGGAACTACTCTCACCAATGGAACTACTCTCCCAATGGAACTACTCTCACCAATGGAACTACTCTCACCAATGGAACTACTCTCACCAATGGAACTACTCTCACCAATGGAACTACTCTCCCAATGGAACTACTCTCCCAATGGAACGACTCTCTCCCAATGGAACGACTCTCACCAATGGAACGACTCTCACCAATGGAACTACTCTCACCAATGGAACGACTCTCACCAATGGAACGACTCTCACCAATGGAACTACTCTCACCAATGGAACGACTCTCACCAATGGAACGACTCTCACCAATGGAACGACTCTCACCAATGGAACGACTCTCACCAATGGAACGACTCTCACCAATGGAACGACTCCCACCAATGGAACGACTCTCACCAATGGAACGACTCCCACCAATGGAACGACTCTCACTATGGAACTACTCTCCCAATGGAACTACTCTCCCAATGGAACTACTCTCCCAATGGAACTACTCTCCCAATGGAACTCTCTCCCAATGGAACTACTCTCCCAATGGAACTACTCCCAATGGAACTACTCTCCCAATGGAACTACTCTCCCAATGGAACTACTCTCCCAATGGAACTACTCTCCCAATGGAACTACTCTCCCAATGGAACTACTCTCCCAATGGAACTACTCTCCCTATGGAACTACTCTCCCAATGGAACTACTCTCCCAATGGAACAATGGAACTACTCTCCAATGGAACTACTCTCCCAATGGAACTACTCTCCCAATGGAACTACTCTCACCAATGGAACTACTCTCACCAATGGACTCTCACAATGGAACTACTCACCAATGGAACTACTCTCCCAATGGAACTACTCTCACCAATGGAACGACTCTCACCAATGGAACTACTCTCACCAATGGAACTACTCTCACCAATGGAACGACTCTCACCAATGGAACTACTCTCACCAATGGAACGACTCTCACCAATGGAACGACTCTCACCAATGGAACTACTCTCACCAATGGAACTCTCACCAATGGAACGACTCTCACCAATGGAACTACTCTCACCAATGGAACTACTCTCCCAATGGAACTACTCTCCCTATGGAACACTCTCACCAATGGAACTACTCTCCCAATGGAACTACTCTCACCAATGGAACTACTCCCAATGGAACTACTCTCCCAATGGAACTACTCTCCCAATGGAACTACTCTCACCAATGGAACGACTCTCACCAATGGAACGACTCTCACCAATGGAACTACTCTCACCAATGGAACGACTCTCCCAATGGAAACTCTCACCAATGGAACGACTCTCCAATGGAACGACTCTCCCAATGGAACTACTCTCCCAATGGAACGACTCTCACCAATGGAACGACTCTCACCAATGGAACTACTCACCAATGGAACTCTCACCAATGGACCAATGGAACTACTCTCACCAATGGAACTACTCTCACCAATGGACTCTCCCAATGGAACGACTCTCACCAATGGAACGACTCTCACCAATGGAACTACTCTCACCAATGGAACGACTCTCACCAATGGAACGACTCTCACCAATGGAACGACTCTCACCAATGGAACGACTCTCACCAATGGAACTACTCTCACCAATGGAACTCTCACCAATGGAACGACTCTCACCAATGGAACGACTCTCACCAATGGAACGACTCTCCCAATGGAACGACTCTCACCAATGGAACGACTCTCACCAATGGAACGACTCTCACCAATGGAACGACTCTCACCAATGGAACGACTCTCACCAATGGACCAATGGAACTACTCACCAATGGAACTCTCCCAATGGAACTACTCTCACCAATGGAACTACCAATGGAACTACTCTCCCTATGGAACTACTCTCCCTCACCAATGGAACTACTCTCCCAATGGAACTACTCTCACCAATGGAACTACTCTCACCAATGGAACGACCTCACCAATGGGAATGGAACTACTCTCCCAATGGAACTACTCTCCCAATGGAACTACTCTCCCAATGGAACTACTCTCCCAATGGAACTACTCTCACCAATGGAACTACTCCCAATGGAACTACCAATGGAACTACTCTCACCAATGGAACTACTCTCCCAATGGAACTACTCTCACCAATGGAACTACTCTCCCAATGGAACTACTCTCCCTATGGAACTACTCTCACCAATGGAACTACTCTCCCAATGGAACTACTCTCACCAATGGAACTACTCTCCCAATGGAACTACTCTCCCAATGGAACTACTCTCCCAATGGAACTACTCTCACCAATGGAACTACTCTCCCAATGGAACTACTCTCACCAATGGAACTACTCTCCAAATGGAACTACTCTCCCAATGGAACGACTCTCACCAATGGAACGACTCTCCCAATGGAACGACTCACCAATGGAACTCTCACCAATGGAACGACTCTCACCAATGGAACGACTCTCACCAATGGAACGACTCTCACCAATGGAACGACTCTCACCAATGGAACGACTCTCACCAATGGAACGACTCTCACCAATGGAACTACTCTCCCCAATGGAACTACTCTCACCAATGGAACTACTCTCCCAATGGAACTACTCTCACCAATGGAACTACTCTCCCTGTGGAACTACTCTCCCTGTGGAACTACTCTCCCTGTGGAACTACTCTCCCTGTGGAACTACTCTCCCTGTGGAACTACTCTCCCAATGGAACGACTCTCACCAATGGAACGACTCTCACCAATGGAACGACTCTCACCAATGGAACGACTCTCACCAATGGAACTGGAACGACTCACCAATGGAACTACTCTCACCAATGGAACGACTCTCACCAATGGACCCTATGGAACTACTCTCCCAATGGAACTACTCTCCCAATGGAACTACTCTCCCAATGGAACTACTCACCAATGGAACGACTCTCACCAATGGAACGACTCTCACCAATGGAACGACTCTCACCAATGGAACTACTCTCACCAATGGAACTACTCAATGGAACGACTCTCACCAATGGAACGACTCTCACCAATGGAACGACTCTCACCAATGGAACTACTCTCACCAATGGAACTACTCTCACCAATGGAACTACTCTCACCAATGGAACGACTCTCACCAATGGAACGACTCTCACCAATGGAACGACTCTCACCAATGGAACGACTCTCACCAATGGAACGACTCTCACCAATGGAACGACTCTCACCAATGGAACGACTCTCACCAATGGAACTACTCTCCCTATGGAACTACTCTCACCAATGGAACTACTCTCACCAATGGAACTACTCTCACCAATGGAACTACTCTCCCAATGGAACTACTCTCCCAATGGAAACAATGGAACTCTCCCTATGGAACTACTCTCCCAATGGAACTACTCTCCCAATGGAACTACTCTCCAATGGAACACTCTCACCAATGGAACTACTCTCCCAATGGAACTACTCTCCCAATGGAACCAATGGAACTACTCTCCCTATGGAACTACTCTCACCAATGGAACTACTCTCACCAATGGAACTACTCTCCCAATGGAACTACTCTCCCAATGGAACTACTCTCACCAATGGAACTACTCTCACCAATGGAACTACTCTCCCAATGGAACTACTCTCACCAATGGAACTACTCTCACCAATGGAACTACTCTCCCTATGGAACTACTCTCCCTATGGAACTACTCTCCCAATGGAACTACTCTCCCAATGGAACTACTCTCCCAATGGAACTACTCTCCCAATGGAACTACTCTCCCAATGGAACTACTCTCCCAGTGGAACGACTCTCACCAATGAAACGACTCTCACCAATGGAAAGACTCTCACCAATGGAACGACTCTCACCAATGGAACGACTCTCACCAATGGAACGACTCTCACCAATGGAACGACTCACCAATGGAACGACTCTCACCAATGGAACGACTCTCACCAATCTCCCAATGGAACGACTCTCACCAATGGAACGACTCTCCCAATGGAACGACTCTCACCAATGGAACTACTCTCACCAATGGAACTACTCTCACCAATGGAACTACTCTCACCAATGGAACTACTCTCCCCAATGGAACTACTCTCACCAATGGAACTACTCTCACCAATGGAACTACTCTCCCAATGGAACTACTCTCCCAATGGAACTACTCTCCCAATGGAACTACTCTCCCAATGGAACTACTCTCCCTATGGAACTACTCTCACCAATGGAACGACTCTCACCAATGGAACGACTCTCACCAATGGAACGACTCTCACCAATGGAACGACTCTCACCAATGGAACGACTCTCACCAATGGAACGACTCTCACCAATGGAACGACTCTCCCAATGGAACGACTCTCACCAATGGAACGACTCTCCCTATGGAACGACTCTCACCAATGGAACGACTCTCACCAACTCTCACCAATGGAACGACTCTCACCAATGGAACGACTCTCACCAATGGAACTACTCTCACCAATGGAACTACTCTCCCAATGGAACTACTCTCACCAATGGAACTACTCTCACCAATGGAACTACTCTCACCAATGGACTCTCCCAATGGAACTACTCTCCCAATGGGACTCTCACCAATGGAACGACTCTCACCAATGGAACGACTCTCACCAATGGAACGACTCTCACCAATGGAACGACTCTCACCAATGGAACTCTCACCTACTCTCACCAATGGAACGACTCTCACCAATGGAACGACTCTCACCAATGGAACGACTCTCACCAATGGAACTACTCTCACCAATGGAACGACTCTCACCAATGGAACTACTCTCACCAATGGAACTACTCTCACCAATGGAACTACTCTCACCAATGGAACTACTCTCACCAATGGAACTACTCTCACCAATGGAACTACTCTCCCAATGGAACTGGAACGACTCTCCCTATCACTCTCCCAATGGAACTCTCCCAATGGAACTCTCCCTATGGAACGACTCTCCCTATGGAACGACTCTCACCAATGGAACGACTCTCACCAATGGAACGACTCTCACCAATGGAACGACTCTCACCAATGGAACGACTCTCACCAATGGAACGACTCTCACCAATGGAACGACTCTCACCAATGGAACGACTCTCACCAATGGAACGACTCTCACCACTCTCACCAATGGAACGACTCTCACCAATGGAACGACTCTCACCAATGGAACGACTCTCACCAATGGAACGACTCTCACCAATGGAACGACTCTCACCAATGGAACGACTCTCACCAATGGAACGACTCTCACCAATGGAACGACTCTCACCAATGGAACGACTCTCACCAATGGAACTACTCTCCCTATGGAACTACTCTCACCAATGGAACTACTCTCCCTATGGAACTACTCTCCCTATGGAACTACTCTCCCTATGGAACGACTCTCCCAATGGAACTACTCTCCCAATGGAACTACTCTCCCAATGGAACTACTCTCCCTATGGAACTACTCTCCCTATGGAACTACTCTCACCAATGGAACTACTCTCCCTATGGAACTACTCTCCCTATGGAACTACTCTCCCAATGGAACTACTCTCCCAATGGAACTACTCTCCCAATGGAACTACTCTCCCAATGGAACTACTCTCACCAATGGAACTACTCTCCCCAATGGAACTACTCTCCCAATGGAACTACTCTCCCAATGGAACGACTCTCCCAATGGAACTACTCTCCCAATGGAACTACTCTCACCAATGGAACTACTCTCACCAATGGAACTACTCTCACCAATGGAACTACTCTCACCAATGGAACGACTCTCACCAATGGAACGACTCTCACCAATGGAACGACTCTCACCAATGGAACGACTCTCACCAATGGAACTACTCTCACCAATGGAACTACTCTCACCAATGGAACTACTCTCACCAATGGAACTACTCTCCCAATGGAACGACTCTCACCAATGGAACACTCTCAATGGAACCTCACCAATGGAACGACTCTCCCAATGGAACGACTCTCACCAATGGAACGACTCTCACCAATGGAACGACTCTCACCAATGGAACGACTCTCACCACTCTCACCAATGGAACGACTCTCACCAATGGAACGACTCTCACCAATGGAACGACTCTCACCAATGGAACGACTCTCACCAATGGAACGACTCTCCCAATGGAACGACTCTCACCAATGGAACGACTCTCACCAATGGAACGACTCTCCCAATGGAACTACTCTCACCAATGGAACTACTCTCACCAATGGAACTACTCTCACCAATGGAACGACTCTCACCAATGGAACTACTCTCACCAATGGAACTACTCTCCCTATGGAACTACTCTCACCAATGGAACTACTCTCCCTATGGAACTACTCTCACCAATGGAACTACTCTCCCTATGGAACTACTCTCACCAATGGAACTACTCTCCCAATGGAACGACTCTCCCTATGGAACGACTCTCACCAATGGAACGACTCTCACCAATGGAACGACTCTCCAATGGACTCTCACCAATGGAACGACTCTCACCAATGGAACTCTCACCAATGGACTCTCACCAATGGAACGACTCTCACCAATGGAACGACTCTCACCAATGGAACGACTCTCACCAATGGAACGACTCTCACCAATGGAACGACTCTCACCAATGGAACGACTCTCACCAATGGAACGACTCTCACCAATGGAACGACTCTCACCAATGGAACGACTCACCAATGGAACTCTCCCTATGAACTCTCACCAATGGAACTCTCACCAATGGAACTACTCCCAATGGAACTACTGGAACTCTCACCAATGGAACTACTCTCCCAATGGAACTACTCTCCCAATGGAACGACTCTCACCAATGGAACGACTCTCCCTATGGAACGACTCTCCCTATGGAACGACTCTCCCAATGGAACGACTCTCACCAATGGAACGACTCTCACCAATGGAACGACTCTCACCAATGGAACGACTCTCACCAATGGAACGACTCTCACCAATGGAACGACTCTCACCAATGGAACGACTCTCCCAATGGAACGACTCTCCCAATGGAACGACTCTCACCAATGGAACGACTCTCACCAATGGAACGACTCTCACCAATGGAACGACTCTCACCAATGGAACGACTCTCACCAATGGAACGACTCTCACCAATGGAACTACTCTCACCAATGGAACTACTCTCCCTATGGAACTACTCTCACCAATGGAACTACTCTCCCTACGGAACTACTCTCACCAATGAAACTACTCTCCCTATGGAACGACTCTCCCTATGGAACGACTCTCACCAATGGAACGACTCTCACCAATGGAACGACTCTCGACTCTCACCAATGGAACGACTCTCACCAATGGAACGACTCTCACCAATGGAACGACTCTCACCAATGGAACGACTCTCACCAATGGAACGACTCTCACCAATGGAACGACTCTCACCAATGGAACGACTCTCACCAATGGAACGACTCTCACCAATGGAACTACTCTCACCAATGGAACTACTCTCACCAATGGAACTACTCTCACCAATGGAACTACTCTCACCAATGGAACTACTCTCACCAATGGAACTACTCTCACCAATGGAACTACTCTCACCAATGGAACGACTCTCACCAATGGAACGACTCTCCCAATGGAACGACTCTCCCAATGGAACGACTCTCCCAATGGAACGACTCTCCCAATGGAACGACTCTCACCAATGGAACGACTCTCACCAATGGAACGACTCTCACCAATGGAACGACTCTCACCAATGGAACGACTCTCACCAATGGAACGACTCTCACCAATGGAACGACTCTCACCAATGGAACGACTCTCACCAATGGAACGACTCTCACTCTCACCAATGGACTCTCACCAATGGAACGACTCTCCCTATGGACGACTCTCCCAATGGAACGACTCTCACCAATGGAACGACTCTCACCAATGGAACGACTCACCAATGGAACGACTCTCACCAATGGAACGACTCTCACCAATGGAACGACTCTCACCAATGGAACGACTCTCACCAATGGAACGACTCTCACCAATGGAACTACTCTCCCAATGGAACTACTCTCACCAATGGAACGACTCTCCCTATGGAACTACTCTCCCTATGGAACTACTCTCCCAATGGAACGACTCTCCCAATGGAACGACTCTCCCAATGGAAACTCTCCCAATGGAACTCTCTCCCAATGGAACTACTCTCCCAATGGAACTACTCTCACCAATGGAACTACTCTCCCAATGGAAACTCTCCCAACTACTCTCCCAATGGAACTACTCTCCCAATGGAACTACTCTCCCCAATGGAACTACTCTCCCAATGGAACTACTCTCCCAATGGAACTACTCTCACCAATGGAACTACTCTCCTCACCAATGGAACTACTCTCACCAATGGAACTACTCTCCCTATGGAACGACTCTCCCAATGGAACGACTCTCCCAATGGAACGACTCTCCCAATGGAACGACTCTCACCAATGGAACGACTCTCACCAATGGAACGACTCTCACCAATGGAACGACTCTCACCAATGGAACGACTCTCACCAATGGAACGACTCTCACCAATGGAACGACTCTCACCAATGGAACGACTCTCACCAATGGAACGACTCTCACCAATGGAACGACTCTCACCAATGGAACGACTCTCACCAATGGAACGACTCTCACCAATGGAACGACTCTCACCAATGGAACGACTCTCCCAATGGAACGACTCTCCCAATGGAACGACTCTCCCTATGGAACGACTCTCACCAATGGAACGACTCTCACCAATGGAACGACTCTCACCAATGGAACGACTCTCACCAATGGAACTACTCTCACCAATGGAACTACTCTCCCTATGGAACTACTCTCACCAATGGAACTACTCTCCCTATGGAACTACTCTCACCAATGGAACTACTCTCCCTATGGAACGACTCTCACCAATGGAACGACTCTCCCAATGGAACGACTCTCACCAATGGAACGACTCTCACCAATGGAACGACTCTCACCAATGGAACGACTCTCACCAATGGAACTACTCTCACCAATGGAACTACTCTCACCAATGGAACTACTCTCACCAATGGAACTACTCTCACCAATGGAACTACTCTCACCAATGGAACTACTCTCCCAATGGAACTACTCTCCCTATGGAACGACTCTCCCTATGGAACGACTCTCCCAATGGAACGACTCTCCCAATGGAACGACTCTCCCAATGGAACGACTCTCACCAATGGAACGACTCTCACCAATGGAACGACTCTCACCAATGGAACGACTCTCACCAATGGAACGACTCTCACCAATGGAACGACTCTCACCAATGGAACGACTCTCACCAATGGAACGACTCTCACCAATGGAACGACTCTCCCAATGGAACGACTCTCCCAATGGAACGACTCTCACCAATGGAACGACTCTCACCAATGGAACGACTCTCACCAATGGAACGACTCTCACCAATGGAACGACTCTCACCAATGGAACGACTCACCAATGGAACGACTCTCACCAATGGAACGACTCTCACCAATGGAACGACTCTCACCAATGGAACGACTCTCACCAATGGAACGACTCTCACCAATGGAACGACTCTCACCAATGGAACGACTCTCCCAATGGAACGACTCTCCCAATGGAACGACTCTCCCTATGGAACGACTCTCACCAATGGAACGACTCTCACCAATGGAACGACTCTCACCAATGGAACGACTCTCACCAATGGAACTACTCTCACCAATGGAACTACTCTCACCAATGGAACTACTCTCCCTATGGAACTACTCTCCCAATGGAACTACTCTCCCAATGGAACTACTCTCACCAATGGAACTACTCTCCCAATGGAACTACTCTCCCTATGGAACTACTCTCCCTGTGGAACTACTCTCCCTGTGGAACGACTCTCCCTATGGAACGACTCTCCCTTACTCTCCCAATGGAACGACTCTCACCAATGGAACGACTCTCACCAATGGAACGACTCTCACCAATGGAACGACTCTCACCAATGGAACGACTCTCACCAATGGAACGACTCTCACCAATGGAACGACTCTCACCAATGGAACGACTCTCACCAATGGAACGACTCTCACCAATGGAACGACTCTCACCAATGGAACGACTCTCACCAATGGAACTACTCTCACCAATGGAACTACTCTCACCAATGGAACTACTCTCACCAATGGAACTACTCTCACCAATGGAACTACTCTCCCAATGGAACTACTCTCCCTATGGAACTACTCTCCCAATGGAACGACTCTCCCAATGGAACGACTCTCCCAATGGAACGACTCTCCCAATGGAACGACTCTCCCAATGGAACGACTCTCCCTATGGAACGACTCTCCCAATGGAACGACTCTCACCAATGGAACGACTCTCACCAATGGAACGACTCTCACCAATGGAACGACTCTCACCAATGGAACGACTCTCACCAATGGAACGACTCTCACCTGGAACGACTCTCCCAATGGAACGACTCTCTCACTCTCCCAATGGAACGACTCTCACCAATGGGAACTCTCACCAATGGAACGACTCTCACCCCAATGGAACGACTCTCACCAATGGAACGACTCTCACCAATGGAACGACTCTCACCAATGGAACGACTCTCACCAATGGAACGACTCTCACCAATGGAACGACTCTCACCAATGGAACGACTCTCACCAATGGAACGACTCTCACCAATGGAACGACTCTCACCAATGGAACGACTCTCACCAATGGAACGACTCTCACCAATGGAACGACTCTCACCACTCTCACCAATGGAACGACTCTCACCAATGGAACGACTCTCACCAATGGAACGACTCTCCCTATGGAACGACTCTCACCAATGGAACGACTCTCACCAATGGAACGACTCTCACCAATGGAACGACTCTCACCACTCTCACCAATGGAACGACTCTCACCAATGGAACGACTCTCACCAATGGAACGACTCTCACCAATGGAACGACTCTCACCAATGGAACGACTCTCACCAATGGAACGACTCTCACCAATGGAACGACTCTCACCAATGGAACGACTCTCACCAATGGAACGACTCTCACCAATGGAACGACTCTCACCAATGGAACGACTCTCCCAATGGAACGACTCTCACCAATGGAACGACTCTCACCAATGGAACGACTCTCACCAATGGAACGACTCTCACCAATGGAACGACTCTCACCAATGGAACGACTCTCACCAATGGAACTACTCTCACCAATGGAACTACTCTCACCAATGGAACTACTCTCCCTATGGAACTACTCTCCCTATGGAACTACTCTCACCAATGGAACTACTCTCACCAATGGAACTACTCTCCCTATGGAACGACTCTCCCTATGGAACGACTCTCCCTATGGAACGACTCTCCCTATGGAACGACTCTCACCAATGGAACGACTCTCACCAATGGAACGACTCTCACCAATGGAACGACTCTCCCAATGGAACGACTCTCACCAATGGAACGACTCTCACCAATGGAACGACTCTCACCAATGGAACGACTCTCACCAATGGAACGACTCTCACCAATGGAACGACTCTCACCAATGGAACGACTCTCACCAATGGAACGACTCTCACCAATGGAACTACTCTCACCAATCACTCTCACCAATGGAACTACTCTCACCAATGGAACTACTCTCACCAATGGAACTACTCTCACCAATGGAACTACTCTCACCAATGGAACAATGGAACTCTCACCAATGGAACGACTCTCACCAATGGGACTCTCCCAATGGAACGACTCTCGACTCTCCCAATGGAACTACTCTCCCTATGGAACGACTCTCACCAATGGAACGACTCTCACCAATGGAACGACTCTCACCAATGGAACGACTCTCACCAATGGAACGACTCTCACCACTCTCACCAATGGAACGACTCTCACCAATGGAACGACTCTCACCAATGGAACGACTCTCACCAATGGAACGACTCTCACCAATGGAACGACTCTCCCAATGGAACGACTCTCCCAATGGAACGACTCTCACCAATGGAACGACTCTCACCAATGGAACGACTCTCACCAATGGAACGACTCTCACCAATGGAACGACTCTCACCAATGGAACGACTCTCACCAATGGACGACTCTCACCAATGGAACGACTCACCAATGGAACTCTCACCAATGGAACGACTCTCACCAATGGAACTACTCTCACCAATGGAACTACTCTCCCTATGGAACTACTCTCACCAATGGAACACTCTCCCTATGGAACTACTCTCCCAATGGAACGACTCTCTCACTCTCCCAATGGAACTACTCTCCCAATGGAACTACTCTCCCTATGGAACTACTCTCACCAATGGAACTACTCTCCCAATGGAACGACTCTCACCAATGGAACGACTCTCACCAATGGAACGACTCTCACCAATGGAACGACTCTCACCAATGGAACGACTCTCCCCACTCTCCCAATGGAACGACTCTCACCAATGGAACGACTCTCACCAATGGAACGACTCTCACCAATGGAACGACTCTCACCAATGGAACGACTCTCACCAATGGAACGACTCTCCCAATGGAACGACTCTCCCAATGGAACTCTCACCAATGGAACGACTCTCCCTATGGAACGACTCTCACCAATGGAACGACTCTCACCAATGGAACGACTCTCACCAATGGAACGACTCTCACCAATGGAACGACTCTCACCAATGGAACTACTCTCACCAATGGAACTACTCTCCCAATGGAACAATGGAACTCTCACCAATGGAACTACTCACCAATGGAACTACTCTCACCAATGGAACTACTCTCACCAATGGAACGACTCTCACCAATGGGACTCTCACCAATGGAACGACTCTCCCAATGGAACGACTCTCACCAATGGAACGACTCTCACCAATGGAACGACTCTCACCAATGGAACGACTCTCACCAATGGAACGACTCTCACCAATGGAACGACTCTCACCAATGGAACGACTCTCACCAATGGAACGACTCTCACCAATGGAACGACTCCCACCAATGGAACGACTCTCACCAATGGAACGACTCTCACCAATGGAACGACTCTCACCAATGGAACGACTCTCCCAATGGAACTACTCTCACCAATGGAACGACTCTCACCAATGGAACTCCTCTCCCTATGGAACTACTCTCCCTATGGAACGACTCTCCCAATGGAACGACTCTCCCAATGGAACGACTCTCCCAATGGAACTACTCTCCCTATGGAACTACTCTCCCTATGGAACTACTCTCCCTATGGAACTACTCTCACCAATGGAACTACTCTCCCTATGGAACTCCTCTCCCTATGGAACTACTCTCCCAATGGAACGACTCTCCCAATGGAACTACTCTCCCTATGGAACTACTCTCCCTATGGAACTACTCTCCCTATGGAACTACTCTCCCTATGGAACTACTCTCCCTATGGAACTACTCTCACCAATGGAACTACTCTCCCTATGGAACTACTCTCACCAATGGAACTACTCTCCCTATGGAACGACTCTCCCTATGGAACGACTCTCCCTATGGAACGACTCTCACCAATGGAACGACTCTCACCAATGGAACGACTCTCACCAATGGAACGACTCTCACCAATGGAACGACTCTCACCAATGGAACGACTCTCGACTCTCACCAATGGAACGACTCTCACCAATGGAACGACTCTCACCAATGGAACGACTCTCACCAATGGAACGACTCTCACCAATGGAACTACTCTCCCAATGGAACTACTCTCCCAATGGAACTACTCTCCCAATGGAACGACTCTCACCAATGGAACGACTCTCACCAATGGAACGACTCTCACCAATGGAACGACTCTCACCAATGGAACGACTCTCCCTATGGAACTACTCTCACCAATGGAACGACTCTCCCTATGGAACGACTCTCACCAATGGAACGACTCTCACCAATGGAACGACTCTCACCAATGGAACTACTCTCACCAATGGAACTACTCTCACCAATGGAACCAATGGAACTACTCTCCCTATGGAACGACTCTCACCAATGGAACTACTCTCCCAATGGAACGACTCTCCCAATGGAACTCACCAATGGAACGACTCTCACCAATGGAACGACTCTCACCAATGGAACGACTCTCACCAATGGAACGACTCTCACCAATGGAACGACTCTCACCAATGGAACGACTCTCACCAATGGAACGACTCTCACCAATGGAACGACTCTCACCAATGGAACGACTCTCACCACTCTCACCAATGGAACGACTCTCACCAATGGAACGACTCTCACCAATGGAACTACTCTCACCAATGGAACTACTCTCACCAATGGAACTACTCTCACCAATGGATGGAACGACTCTCCCAATGGAACGACTCTCCCAATGGAACGACTCTCCCAATGGAACTCTCCCAATGGAACGACTCTCCCAATGGAACGACTCTCCCAATGGAACGACTCTCACCAATGGACGACTCTCACCAATGGAACGACTCTCACCAATGGAACGACTCTCACCAATGGAACTGGACGACTCTCTCACCAATGGAACGACTCTCACCAATGGAACGACTCTCACCAATGGAACGACCAATGGAACGACTCTCACCAATGGAACTACTCTCACCAATGGAACGACTCTCACCAATGGAACGACTCTCACCAATGGAACGACTCTCACCAATGGGACTCTCCCAATGGAACGACTCTCCCTATGGAACGACTCTCCCAATGGAACTATGGACTCTCCCTACTCTCACCAATGGAACGACTCTCACCAATGGAACGACTCTCACCAATGGAACGACTCTCACCAATGGAACTACTCTCACCAATGGAACGACTCTCACCAATGGAACGACTCTCACCAATGGAACGACTCTCACCAATGGAACGACTCTCACCAATGGAACGACTCTCACCAATGGAACTCTCCCTATGGAACTACTCTCCCAATGGAACTACTCTCCCTATGGAACTACTCTCCCTATGGAACTACTCTCCCTATGGAACGACTCTCCCAATGGAACGACTCTCCCAATGGAACTACTCTCACCAATGGAACTACTCTCCCAATGGAACTCTCTCCCTCCCAATGGAACTCTCCCAATGGAACGACTCTCCCAATGGAACGACTCTCCCAATGGAACTACTCTCCCAATGGAACTACTCTCCCAATGGAACTACTCTCACCAATGGAACTCTCCCTATGGAACGACTCTCCCAATGGAACTACTCTCCCTATGGAACTACTCTCCCTATGGAACTACTCTCCCTATGGAACTACTCTCCCAATGGAACTACTCTCCCAATGGAACTACTCTCCCAATGGAACTACTCTCCCTATGGAACTACTCTCACCAATGGAACTACTCTCCCAATGGAACTACTCTCCCAATGGAACACCAATGGACTCTCCCAATGGAACTATGGAACTCTCACCAATGGAACGACTCTCACCAATGGAACGACTCTCACCAATGGAACGACTCTCACCAATGGAACGACTCTCACCAATGGAACGACTCTCACCACTCTCACCAATGGAACGACTCTCACCAATGGAACGACTCTCACCAATGGAACGACTCTCCCAATGGAACGACTCTCACCAATGGAACGACTCTCCCTATGGAACGACTCTCCCAATGGAACGACTCTCCCAATGGAACGACTCTCCCAATGGAACTACTCTCCCAATGGAACTACTCTCCCAATGGAACTACTCTCCCTATGGAACTACTCTCCCTATGGAACTACTCTCCCTATGGAACTACTCTCCCCAATGGAACTACTCTCACCAATGGAACTACTCTCCCTATGGAACTACTCTCACCAATGGAACTACTCTCCCAATGGAACGACTCTCCCTATGGAACGACTCTCCCTATGGAACGACTCTCCCAATGGAACGACTCTCACCAATGGAACGACTCTCACCAATGGAACGACTCTCACCAATGGAACGACTCTCACCAATGGAACGACTCTCACCAATGGAACGACTCTCACCAATGGAACGACTCTCACCAATGGAACGACTCTCCCTATGGAACTACTCTCCCAATGGAACTACTCTCCCAATGGAACTACTCTCCCAATGGAACTACTCTCCCAATGGAACTACTCTCCCAATGGAACGACTCTCACCAATGGAACGACTCTCACCAATGGAACGACTCTCACCAATGGAACGACTCTCACCAATGGAACGACTCTCACCAATGGAACGACTCCCACCAATGGAACGACTCTCACCAATGGAACGACTCACCAATGGAACGACTCTCACCAATGGAACGACTCTCACCAATGGAACGACTCTCACCAATGGAACGACTCTCACCAATGGAACTACTCTCCCAATGGAACGACTCTCCCCAATGGAACTACTCTCCCCAATGGAACTACTCTCCCAGTGGAACTACTCTCCCAGTGGAACTACTCTCCCTATGGAACTACTCTCCCAATGGAACTACTCTCCCAATGGAACTACTCTCCCAATGGAACTACTCTCCCAATGGAACTACTCTCACCCAATGGAACTACTCTCACCTATGGAACTACTCTCACCAATGGAACTACTCTCACCTATGGAACTACTCTCACCAATGGAACTACTCTCACCTATGGAACTACTTTCCGGCTACCCGGATAAAGCACTAAATAAACTTCATTTAGTGCTAAATACGGCTGCTAGAATCCTGACTAGAACCCAAAAAATGTGATCATATTACTCCAGTGCTAGCCTCCCTACACTGGCTTCCTGTCAAAGCAAGGGCTGATTTCAAGGTTTTACTGCTAACCTACAAAGCATTACATGGGCTTGCTCCTACCTATCTCTCTGATTTGGTCCTGCCGTACGTACCTACACGTACGCTACGGTCACAAGACGCAGGTCTCCTAATTGTCCCTAGAATTTCTATGCAAACAGCTGGAGGCAGGGCTTTCTCCTATAGAGCTCCATTTTTATGGAATGTTCTGTCTACCCATGTGAGAGACGCAGACTCTGTCTCAACCTTTAAGTCTTTACTGAAGACTCATCTCTTCAGTGGGTCATATGATTGAGTGTAGTCTGGCCCAGGAGTGGGAAGGTGAACGGAAAGGCTCTGGAGCAACGAACCGCCCTTGCTGTCTCTGCCTGGCCGGTTCCCGTCATTTCACTGGGATTCTCTGCCTCTAACCCTATTACAGGGGCTGAGTCACTGGCTTACTGGGGCTCTCTCATACCGTCCCTGGGAGGGGTGCATCACCTGAGTGGGTTGAGTCACTGATGTGATCATCCTGTCTGGGTTGGCGCCCCCCCCCTGGGTTGTGCCGTGGCGGAGATCTTTGTGGGCTATACTCAGCCTTGTCTCAGGATGGTAAGTTGGTGGTTGAAGATATCCCTCTAGTGGTGTGGGGGCTGTGCTTTGGCAAAGTGGGTGAGGTTATATCCTTCCTGTTTGGCCCTGTCCGGGGGTGTCCTCGGATGAGGCCACAGTGTCTCCTGACCCCTCCCGTCTCAGCCTCCAGTATTTATGCTGCAGTAGTTTATGTGTCGGGGGGCTAGGGTCAGTTTGTTATATCTGGAGTACTTCTCCTGTCCTATTAGGTGTCCTGTGTGAATTTAAGTGTGCTCTCTCCAATTCTTGCTTTCTCTCTTTCTTTCTCTCTCTCGGAGGACCTGAGCCCTAGGACCATGCCTCAGTACTACCTGGCATGATGACTCCTTGCTGTCCCCAGTCCACCTGGCCGTGCCGCTGCTCCAGTTTCAACTGTTCTGCCTTATTATTATTGGACCATGCTGGTCATTTATGAACATTTGAACATCTTGGCCATGTTCTGTTATAATCTCTACCCGGCACAGCCAGAAGAGGACTGGCCACCGCACATAGCCTGGTTCCTCTCTAGGTTTCTTCCTAGGTTTTGGCCTTTCTAGGGAGTTTTTCCTAGCCACCGTGCTTCTACACTTGCATTGCTTGCTGTTTGGGGTTTTAGGCTGGGTCTCTGTACAGCACTTTGAGATATCAGCTGATGTACGAAGGGCTATATAAATAAATTTGATTTCATTTGATTTTTTGATTTGATTTTTGATTTGATTTACTCTCCCTATGGAACTACTCTCCCTATGGAACTACTCTCACCAATGGAACTACTCTCCCTATGGAACTACTCTCCCTATGGAACTACTCTCACCAATGGAACTACTCTCACCAATGGAACTACTCTCACCAATGGAACTACTCTCACCAATGGAACTACTCTCACCAATGGAACTACTCTCACCAATGGAACTACTCTCACCAATGGAACTACTCTCACCTATGGAACTACTCTCACCAAAGGAACTACTCTCACCAAAGGAACTACTCTCACCAAAGGAACTACTCTCACCAAAGGAACTACTCTCACCAATGGAACCAGTTTCCCTATGGAACTACTTTCCCAATAGAATATTTGTGCCTCTTGTATTACATAAGACAGAATTGCCGTATGAGAGACGTTTTTGGAGATGTTGCTTACCAGAGGGCAGAGGAGGGTTTGTCACATCTGATGATGTTGATTCAGTAGAGAAAGAGGTCACTGCTGAGGATTGTTTGGATAATGATTTTATAACACGGTGGAGGACATCTTGAGACAGACTCTGTTTCAGCCCTGCTAGGGCCTTGGTGCTGGCTAGCTCTCCAGAGTTAGGGTCAGGGGTCGTGATGGTTGGCTCTCCAGAGGTAGATCCAAGGGTGGTGATCGCTGGCTCCCCAGAGGTAGGCCCAGGGGTGGGGCTGGCTGGCTCCCCAGAGGTAGGGCCAGGGGTGGGACTAGCTGGCTCCCCAGAGGTAGGCCCAGGGGTGGGGCTGGCTGGCTCCCCAGAGGTAGGCCCAGGGGTGGGGCTGGCTGGCTCCCCAGAGGTAGGCCCAGGGGTGGGGGTGGGGCTGGGAGTAGAGGTGGATGTTAGCAGGGCTGGGCCTGGAACTGTGGAAGGGCTCAGAGGAGTTTTGGAAGATTCCAGAGGTTTCTTTAGTTTTTTCTTCGGGGAGAAGAATTGTTCCTCCTCTGTAGATTCCAGCAGTCTTTTGCTGGGTTTCCTCAGCCGTTTGTTTTCAGAATGTGCTGTGGGAACAAATAATCAATCAACCAAATCAATCTCTAAAAATAAAAAGCTAACCGTTGACATAAAACACTGCTGGTACTGAAAGCCATGGCTTACCTGATGTGTCATCTTGCTTCTCCATCCCCAGGTTCAGATCATGGGACCTGATGCGGTCTGGTGTCCCTCCCTGGCCATCTCTGTAGATCCCATTCACCTCCACAGGCCCCTGCGGTGAGGCCACCCCACCCAGGTCCCCTGGATCCTTCCCTGGCTTCACCGGCCCCTGCTGAGCAAACGTCTGCCAGCGCTTCTTAGGGGCCACTTTGGTACCCGGGCTCTTGTCGAGGTAGGATGAGGAGTCAACAGCGGAGGGGACAGGAGGAAGAGGAGGGCCGAGGCCAGGTTCAGCCAGGTCAGCGTGCCCAGAGACAAACTCCCTCCCCCAGGCTAGGTCGGCCATCTCGGGAGAGAGACCAGCGATGGTGGCCCGGAGTTTGGCTGGAGGCCTCGGCTTCCTCCGTTGCTGCTTCTCTACTGCGTTCGCCACCATCTGAGCCAGCACCGTTTTCCCTTCAAGTTTGTATGTGTCGTTTTTTATGATGGGTTTATTTTTAGACTTGGGTTTGGCCGGTGTTCTCTTGGTTATTGGCGAGCTCGCATGCTGGCCGTTTTGGATTTTGGTCCCCGTTGGTGTCCAGTCCCCGCCAGCAGCAGCGTTAAGGGGGTTGTCTGGTGGTTGGGCGGTGGGTATTACCATGGGTTCTTCCTTGATGAGGTCTGGCAAGGGAGGCATGGTCAGGGGCTTGCCCTCTTTCTCCCTGGTATCATGCATGTCCTTCAGGAGCATCAGGAAAGTACTGAACTTGTAATTAGGCTCAGGTTTAAAGTTAGTGTTAGAGTCCCCAGAGTCTCTCTCCTCCTTCACTAAGGATTTGAATGACAGCTCCTTGATATCTTGGAAAGTGTCCATGGGAGAGAGAGAGGAGGTGGAGGAAGAACAGGAGGATATGTCTGAGACAATGTTCTCTTCCTTGACATTAATAGAGGGTATGACAGGCTTACTGGACCCTGGAGTCACATCTTCAGAGTTTTTCCATGATCCGTTGTGGAGGTGCTTCCAATCAGACTCGGGCTGTTTTTTAGGAGAGCTGTGACTAGCAGAGGATCTGGCTTTGTCTGGTGAAGAATCCCTGCTAGTAGACGACTCTGTTCTGATCTGAACGTTATCGCTCACATCATCATCATCATCATCATCATCATCAGAAGAATGCACATTAAGCCTATCGTCTCTCAAGTTTTGGCTTGAGGCCAGCAGAGCCTCTTTGAGTTCCGTCTCCTTCTCTGCTTTCAGGGCCCTGGTCATCAGACGTCTGCTGGCAGGGAGATGCAGAGACTGCTTATCATGATCATTTTTATTCGTCAGTTCAGAAGAGCTGCCCAACTTCTGTTTTGACTGTAAAACATTTGTGTTTTTTGTAGTTCTGTAATTTAAAAGAGATTTGTTTGCTAAAATGCTTGGAGATGAGGATATAGGAACTACATGCCTAGGAACCACCATGACCACATGCCTGTCTTTGGTCTTTTCAGGAGGAGTAGCCCGCTCCTTCTTGCCCCCTTTCTCTACCTCTTGTGAGGGTTCAGACGGTTTCTCTGTGTCTTCTTTAGCAGGTTTCTCAGACCGTTTGGGACGCACAATGGTTGGTACAGAATCCAGGTCTGCGTATGGAGAGTCCTTGGGATCTTCTTCTTTCAGTGGATCAGCTGCAGCAGCAGGCATTTGGTTGGCCAAGTCTAGGATGCTTATTGACTCTGTGGGACTTGCAGCTATATGACCAAAGATCTCCGCCAAACCCTTCCTCTTCTTCTTCTTCTTCTGGCAGGGTTTCTTTTTGCTGCTACTGTCGTTCGCTACGGCCAGGTCGGCAGCAGGGGGATGTTTGTTTCTGTTGGGGGAGGGCTGAGGGAGGGGGGTGCAGTGAGGTTAAAGGAGGAACAAGAGGGGGCCTCGGATGTTTTTTCATCAGGCAGTGGGGAGGACACCCGCTCTTCACCGTTAAAGGCCATGGAAGAAGAGACAGCAGTATTCTTCAGCAGGTCAGGTAGGAGAAACTCAGCTTCCAGCACACTGACTTTCCACGACTCCAACAGACGCTTGGGTATCTACAGGGGAGAGATGACAAACATCTGGACAAAAGTGGTCAACTGTCAAAGAGGTCCTTATTTCTAAACTATATGGAGTTGTTGTCTTTGTGGAATAGATAGTATGAGTTTAATCTTTAATGTTTTGTGAGACACGCAATGAAACTATTCTGCACCTTTACAACGACAAAAGCGATTTGTGACTTTAAACATATCTCTACTAACAGCAACACACAATGTGAGCGAAATGAAAAGCAACAGGAGTTGACAGTCTGTGGTCAGTTACTGTGTATCTGTAGTCCTTTTCCCTCTGTTTCCCTCTCCGTCTCAGCACAGGCAGATCTGTGAACTGCTCTCCTCCTGTGAAGGGGTAGGTAACTTTCCCAGGTACCCAGGCATGGTCTGCCATCTCCGACACAGTCTCCACGTAATACATACGACAAGGACGACGACTGGGGACTGGAACAACAGAAAACACAGAGACAACTTGTTTTAACATTGATACAAAATGTTATAGGAGAAACTCAAAAGTGTTTAAATGCTTGTCATTACACAAAGACAAACTGAGCTGGTACATTGAGTTGAAGTAGTTTATAGATAACTGTCAGAGGATGCCCCCATACTATTTGCCATTATATACCACAAACTATGTCAACTTTGGAGTGATTGTGGACAACACATTTTAGATCCAGGTGGTTATTTCTTCTCTCTAGCTGTTATATCCCCCACAGAACCCAGAGGAGAGCTTCACTTCCTTCCCCCACAGAACCCAGAGGAGAGCTTCACTTCCTTCCCCCACAGAACCCAGAGGAGAGCTTCACTTCCTTCCCCCACAGAACCCAGAGGAGAGCTTCACTTCCTTCCCCCACAGAACCAAGAAGAGAGCTTCACTTCCTTCCCCTACAGAACCAAGAGAGCTTCACTTCCTTCCCCTACAGAACCAAGAAGAGAGCTTCACCTCCTTCCCCCACACAACCAAGAAGAGAGCTTCACTTCCTTCCCCCACAGAACCCAGAGGAGAGCTTCCCTTCCTTCCCCCATAGAACCCAGAGGAGAGCTTCCCTTCCTTCCCCCAAGGAACCCAGAGGAGAGCTTCCCTTCCTTCTCCCAAGGAACCCAGAGGAGAGCTTCCCTTTCTTCCCCAAAGGAACCCAGAGGACAGCTTCCCTTTCTTCCCCAAAGGAACCCAGAGGAGAGCTTCCCTTCCTTCTCCCAAGGAACCCAGAGGAGAGCTTCCCTTCCTTCTCCCAAGGAACCCAGAGGAGAGCTTCCCTTTCTTCCCCAAAGGAACCCAGAGGAGAGCTTCCCTTCCTTCCCACTTATAATCAATGCTTCATGCCCTGACATAAGAATACACCCATCCTGTGATACGTTTAGATCCAAAACCAATAATACAACTTCCCACCTTTCATGCGTGTGTGTATCCCCCAGAGGATCTATGGTAACTCTACAGGGCCACCAGGGGCGGCGGTTGAACTTGGCCCAGACCAGATCTCCCTCCAAGTACTGCACTGCTGGGAGGGGCTTCTTCTTTGGGCTGTTGGACTGAACAAAAAAAATAAACAAAGGACTTATTACACATATAGGATCATCCCTTTGACAGTTCAAAACTCTAATTGTAAAAGGGATTTCTTGTATCTTACTATATGTTATTCAAAAATTATTTTTTGATTCAAATGTGAAAGAAATACTGTTATCAAATCAATATAATTTTGATTAATATAAAACTAGCCTATATGTTTGATCAGCATATAGTGTACGCAAAATTGAAAAAAAAATCTAAATATCTTCTTGACAAATACTGTTCCAGGAGATTACACAGTATTTACAGAACTGGAGATAATGTCAGATAAGATCAGATATCTTTTAGAGCTACCCAGGATGCATCTGCCCCAAGGGTTCTTCTTATTATTATTGTTATTATTATTATTATGATTATCAGTAAGAGAGGGAACTCACATTAGAATTGGTTCCAACAGGTGAGATGAGACCATTGTCATGTGTGTCTCCTGTCATCGCACTGTCACTGTCACTGTCCGAGTCCTGGTCCATACTCCAGCCATCCCCCATGGACATGTCAGGCAGGGCACTGGGGCTCAGAGTAGGGTCCAGTTCAGACAGACTCTTAGACATCAGGTTGAGAACAGAGGGTTTGTATGTGCTGTTATGGCCTACCCCTGAACCAGAGGTGGTGTTAGAGTCTGTGACTGTTCTGTCTCTGGGGGACTTAGAAGAGTGTTGTTGAAAAGGTACCAAATCATCCTCCTCATCCTCCCTGTCCCCACTGTCAAACAAGGTGGACTCGAAATGCAGGTATCCATTGGGGATGGAGGAGCAGCGCTCCAAACTATCAGAACTAACAGGAGAGAAACCGTTCTGATCCTGTATGGAATCCTCGCAGGGTTCTGTCTCTTCGTTACCAGTAGAGGGGGGCAGTCGGGCCAGGGGAGCCCCAAAACTAGAGCCTCCCACTGGGCTGTGAGAGTGCAAATGGTTCCTGGCATGGAGGTCCTTGGGCTGGGTCCCGGGTCCCAGATCAGACCCAGGTCTGTGTACCATAGTGGAGAGGTCCTGGAGCCTCAGCAGAGGACTGTAGCAGTGGGGCCTCTCCCTCTCTGCTTGGTTATACCCGTAGCTAGGTGCCTGTTTGAGGGCAGAGGTTGACAGTTGCATGGCCGTCGAAGGTTGGTCTGTTGAGCCACGCTTGGCGCTGCTGTTGCACTGGTTTCTATACGAAGTGGTGGAAACTGAGAGGCGATTGGGGGGCCTCAGCTCTGGCTGGCCTGAGCTATAAGATGTGGCTGAAGCTGAGCCGCCCCGAACAGCCCGTCTGTATGAAGAATTCATGTTGTCATGGCTCCTTCCTGTCATTGTAAAAGAAAATGCAGGTTAGGGTGGTTGAGGTAAAACCTTCTAGCAAACAACCAGGTTTGTTCCTATCCAGCTTACAGTGCGGTCAATTCATATGGTTCAGACTCATGCACTGTTTGAAATAGCTACAATGTTACAAAACAATTGTTAAAAAACCCCAGAATGTATATAAACCATACTGTCTGTGTGTAAATAACAACTCACATTCCACGCGACAATAACATAAAGAAAGACTACCGCATAGCCTACACGTAATAATACGACATTTGCATGGCTTCCCCTCTGAAGGCCGTCCGTAGTGGCAGCAGAGAAGACAAAAAGATCAGGAAAACCCAGCGAGCGACCGGTGTGCTCTGCCCCGTTCACAATAAAATCATATCTACTCGTTCTGGGTGTTTTTTTAATATCAAAATAGAACGATCCCAAATACTGAAACGATAGATCTGTGCAACATTGATCGCGCTGCCAACCTGACTGTCTGTAGGGGAGTCAATACAGTCAAAGCCATCATACAGAATGGCTCACACAAGTAGCCTACACAGAGCCTATAACCCGACATAGGAAGCATCCATTCTAACTCACAAAAGGACGGTTCAAAACGTGTAAAAACATCGTATGTTTTAAAAAACGCAATAATCTTACCATTTGGAGGTCGGTCACAATAACACCAACTGCGGGTCTTTCAGATTGGGGCATGAAGCGTGTGTTTTTTTCGATTTGTGAAAGCGGATCTGCACAATCCCAGCAGTAGCAGCAGCACTAGGCCAAGAAAGACCAACAGCTCTCATTCTCTCCCCTTCACCTCCTGTCCTATCTCACCAGCGGCGGCCTTTCCAAAACAGTCACCAATAGACCAAAGAAAAATGTAACCTTCCATTTTAGTGCATAAAAAGTCAGTGTAGCGTACACCACCTTAGTCCCTAGCAATTACAATATCATTTTTACTACATGGTTGTTTTGCGGGCTGTCGAAATGCCCCTCCAGTTATGTTAAAACAAACCGTGCTAGACGGACTGGCTGTGTTGGCGAGCAGAGCTGAGCAACCAATCCGCACAGCCACCCAACCCCCCCGTCTGCGAAGCCGCGGATCACAGCACATCGGGCCCGGGCACTCTCTCAACCTATCAGTCCTCAGTCACTAGAGAACACTGGTCTACAGTCACACTGACGAATCCAGATGTAGGCTACTATATCCCCTCGTGTGTTTTAGTCAACATACACGAAACCCTTGGCTAGATAAAGACTATTTAATATGGGGTTATGTGAGTGGAAGGTATGTCACATTGATAAACCATTGCGCCATTGGTTTCCTTATCCCAACAAAGGCGTAACTTGCTTCCTCCATTTTGGATAGCAGAGAGGTTGGAGAGAGTGATGATTCTGTGACCACAACGAACACGGATCAATAGTTCGAATGTGGTCGACTGGAAAACAGCGCAAGCGGATGCGGCCTAGTCAAAGTTTTAAAATAGACTATGCGCCATATTGCCTGACAGCAGAGAAAATAGGCCATGTCCGCAGCAATACACATGTCAATGGGGGGGGGGGGGGGCAAATCCTAACTAAAGTCGGACCCCTGGACACCATGTCAATGAGGTGCAATATAATATTGTTAATTCGGCTAAATGCTTATCCGTTTTTTTCCGCGTATCCTGCAATAAGTTCGCATTCAAAAATAACAGTGACAGCAGCCTTTAATAAAGAGAAGAATACGCCTTGCATAGTGGCCACACAGCCTTTAATAAAGAGAAGAATACGCCTTGCATAGTGGCCACACAGCCTTTAATAAAGAGAAGAATACGCCTTGCATAGTGGCCACACAGCCTTTAATAAAGAGAAGAATACGCCTTGCATAGTGGGCCACGCCTTGCACAGCCTTTAATAAAGAGAAGAATACGCCTTGCATAGTGGCCACACAGCCTTTAATAAAAGAGAAGAATACGCCTTGCATAGTGGCACACACAGCCTTTAATAAAGCCTTTAATAAAGAAGAATACGCCTTGCATAGTGGCCACACAGCCTTTAATAAAGAGAAGAATACGCCTTGCATAGTGGCCACACAGCCTTTAATAAAGAGAAGAATACGCCTTGCATAGTGGCCACACAGCCTTTAATAAAGAGAAGAATACGCCTTGCATAGTGGCCACACAGCCTTTAATAAAGAGAAGAATACGCCTTGCATAGTGGCCACACAAAAGGCTCGCCATACTTCGTGCCCTACTGCCACTGTAATAAACTCGCTTCGCACAATACCCATCACTGGTACATCGAAATGACAGTTGTCAAATAGGCTACAGACATTATTTTATAGCCAATTCTAATTAATCATATTACCTGATAGGATATTTGCCTCGGCTGCTCTTCATTGATGACCAATCTGTAGATTTGTAGCCTTATGAGGCCGTCACTCAGAACGTAGGGCGAAGAGAATGAACATTCAATGTCAGAGGACAAAAATAGGAAAATTAGTTTAGATTTTTTTTCTCTCGAAGTGGCCCAATGTTTTTATGTTGAAATTATATTTAAAGGTGTTGTTCTTTTTTTCCCTCATTCAATATTGGTTTCTCAGTTCTATGAGATTTCACAACACAGGCCATATGTAATTCTAGGCCTATGTAAGACACGATACTATTCTAGGATGCGAATATCAGGTATAAACAGTATTTCTTATATTTATTTTAGAGTGGTTGGACATGCAATCAGTGTTTTATAAAGGTGGAGTCCACTGGCTCATAGGGGGACCTGGACCCCTTGATATGATAAAATACAGAGTTTTGTCTGCACTTTACAAATGGAAATGATCTACACTGTTGTTAATACACTACACTATTAAAATATCAGTGACAGTCAAGACAATATCATTTTGGAATGACCATTTCGCTTTCATTTTTGGTCATACATACATAAAACTATCTTATCGTTACACATAATCCACCATAAAGCATTTTCTCCGTTGGTTAAAATGATAGTTCCTACTCAACACCATTCTGGGTTTGCTTTAATCAATTGATAGTTAACTTGTGAGAACAAAGAATAATACAGTACATTGAGAAGACAAAACCATTAATATTCACAAAGAGTTAGAAATAACAATTCCTTTGTCGTCAAATAAGTATTATGAGATGTTTTCAGATGCACTGTGTTCGTGTCAGTTTATTTTTTATTTTTTGTAATCTTTATTTAACTAGGCAAGTCCGTTAAGAACAAATTCTTATTTACAATGACGGCCTACCCCGGCCAAAATCTCCCCTAACTTGGACGACGCTGGGCCAATTGTGCACCACCCTATGGGACTCCCAATCACAGCCGGTTGTGATACAGCCCGGGATCGAACTCGGGTCTGAAGTGACGCCTCTAGCACTGTGGTGGAGTGCCTTAGACCGCTGTGCCACTCGGGAGGCCCAAAAGTTCAAGCACAATTTCAAAAAACATGTTGTAACAATGTTATATTGCATGAAATCCTGTGTATAAATATGCTATGTATAAATACAAATAAAAAATATGTTATACCATACAACACAAAAAGACACAAACACTGCCACACGCACTCTGGGAGATGCTTAAGATTCATGTTTTGCTAGTGTGTTTTGTGTTGTTTCCTACTAAGATTCATGTTTTGCTAGTGTGTTTTGTGTTGTTTTCTACTCAGATGCATTTTCAATGTGGAAAACATCAGGAGGACAAGCAAACTACTAATGATAAAAGCACATTATATCAGAGCATAAAATAAACAGATGAATGAAAGTCAGATATTTAAACATTTAAACAAAACATCAACCCTTCTCCAGACAGCGAGCATTTGACTAGATTATGACGAATAGTAGGCTATTTCTCATTCCTGTTTAGCTAAAGTATATTGATTGTATTTATTATATGCTTTATCATGCAATTTCTGTAAAATAAGATAACAAACTTATTGAAAAAAAGAGCGATTTCAGTCTTTGGATAGGGACAGATTACATGGTGACAATATCAGCAGAGTGCAATGAAGAGAGGAGGAGCCATTCGTTAGTAACCAGTGCCAGACATATCCAAAAGTCAACCAATATTTTGGCTACATGAGTCCCTGCTGGTCATCAACACCCTTTAGGACAAGCACTCAAATATGATTTCCAGGCAATAGAGAGACGCAGGCATAACTACTCGTTAGGTTCCTCCACTTTGCCAGTAGGCTCACGCAAGCCTCGTTTCTGCATCAGGTTGTAAGGGAAAGGTGCCACTTCGAAGCTGGCATAGTCCAATTTCTTGGTACCATCACAGCTGGCATAGTCCAGTTTCTTGGCTCCGCCGACGCAGTTACTGAAGCCTAGTTTCTTGGTACCATCACAGCTCCCGTACTCCAGTTTCTTGAGCCGAGCCAGAGTCTTGATGCTACCAGGAGGCCTGCCAGGACTAACCTTGTAGCCTGCCGCTTTGGTCGTACCCAGAGGCCTGCCGGGACTGGTCTTGAACCCCGCAGCTTTCGTGGTCCCCAACGGACGCCCAGTGCTTGTCCGGTAACCGGCTGACTTCGTGGTCCCCGAGGGTCTCCCTCTACGGCCAGACTTGACGACGCCTCCTTTCTTTTTCTTGGAGCTCTCTGTCCCAGTTGGAGCTTCACTGGGCCCTCGGATCCTCACTGTCTGAGGGTGGAACTCATTCTGGGTCTCTTGTTGCATTTGACAGGGCATGGGCTTGTGCAAGTTTGGGTGGGGCAGCTGTAGAGTAGGGGGTGGAGGCGAAGGGTAGAATTTGTTGGATTGCGAGCTACATAAGTCAAAGTGGGTGGTTGGGTGTTGACATTCCTCTGCAAGGCCACTCATGCAATAGTCATTGCTGCTGCCAGTGACTTGGTGCATCATTTTCTGTTGAGGGGTACAAATGAAAGGGAAGCAGGTTTAGAGTCATTGAATTGGTATGTGTGACACAAACTTATGAGCATGCACATAAACACACACACACAATAAGAACCTAAGTTGGTGATGCACATCACTATGTAATGCATATGTTATAAAGTATCTATTCTATGCGCAAACATCTTGTCCAACATTATTAATTAGAACAGGCTATTGTTTCAAAACCATATCGGCGGTGTTAATACAATACGCAACGTAGTGTCTCGCTATTATGCGTTTACAACCCAATAATACAACAGCCGTATAAATGGGGCAATGGGCGCTACTACAACGAAATACCACGAATAAAACTGCTGCATTTGCGAGTACATTTTGAGAACATTAAAAAACCACAAACCTCATTTGTAGGCGGATCATAGAATGCAAAGGGTTAAATATGAAACCGATTTTCCATTCCATAACATCCTAAAAACGCATGTATTCTACGCCTTTATATTCCATGGATATGAACTTGATCCTGGATGACATTATGCGCCGGGTATTTGATATTTATTTCTTCTTCTAAGGACAGAGGTTTAAGTGAGAAAGGCAGCCATTTTCCTCTGGTTTCTTTCTTTTATAAAATAGGAGGGGCTCAAAGCGCAGGCGCGCCAGACTTTAAGGAAACCTAGCAGCCCTATAAAGACATTTACTATAATAAAAACATGGCATGTAATCCGGACATATTTCGATCAAGAATATAGGATATTGTGTATTTTATTTGTAATCTTTGTTTTGAAATTGTGGACATTGTGTCCGGGAAATGAGGTAACAGTTTTGAAACAGTTTTAGAAACGGTCGTCACGAGTGACAGCCAGTCATAAACCCCGCCCATTTCTACGTCTCGTCTTAAAATGTAAACCTTAACATTAAACCTAACATTAACTACACTGCTAACCTTATGCCTAACCGTAACCTTATATTAAGACCAAAAAGCAAATTTGTGTTTTCATAACATTTTACGATATAGGTAATTTTTACTTTGCGGCTGTGGTAACTAGTGGGAACCTTTATAAACAGAGGTTAATCAATACTGTACTTTCAGTAGGTGGTAGTATAACAAAGACAAACATTAAGTACAGGATAAAAAAACTAGCTTGATCTACTAAACCGTGTAATATAACTACATTTGACCTGACGTTAGTGGGAAAGCGATCTAATTTACAGAACTCACATCAGTTTTTGTGTACAGTTTCATACATATTCACATTTCAGTCGCATCGCTAGTTCTTCACTGTCTGATTGTCAAACAGTAGTTTGCCTCTGTGAAACTGTAAACAAATATTTTCTATACACATTTATTTGACTGCATCCGCAAATCAACTAGCCTCACTTTGGCTTTTTACGAGCCTACTAGCCTCGCAAAAGCATAACGAAGCTACAAATCAACTAGCTTCGCTCTGGCTATAAATAAACACAAAAAAACAGAGAAATCCAGTGTTTAAAAAAAAATAATACATCATATTTAATATGAGCTACATGTTGTGTGTATGAACTGACATGTATGTGGAACTGATAGATACATTTAAAAACATGAACATGTAGTGTATGTCAATTGTAAAGTTTTTTGTCTGTAATGTTTTTTTGGTTATGTGTAAGACTAGCTGTCACCATCAGCTGTCACCAAACATGACAACAGAAAGACTACATTTACTGTAATACGTTGTACTGTTGAGTTTGAAGCTGGGAAGCAATAATACACATAGGCAAGGCATTTCCCAGTAACATTGTTCCACTAGTCATTCATTTCCTATTGAGTTCACAGGACTTAGGTCCAGTTGATTAAGCAAAACGTTTAAAACAACAACAAAACAATACCCCCAAATGGCACCCTATTCCCTCAGCCTGGTCTCGTAGCCCTTAATAGCTCTACATATGGTAGGGAGTATGGTGTAATTTGGGACACAACCTATGCCAGTTATTAGGGCTCCCTAATGATCTTGGTCCGTTTCTGTATCTTGGTAAACATGTCCACATACTTGTCCCTGACGCTGACTGTCATTCCACCCAGGATGGAGGGGGTCAGACTGGGTAGAGAGAGAACAGAGAAGACATTCAGACTTGAAGCAGCATGTACAAACCAGCTCATAATCACTATATTTCACAGACTTTATGGTGAGGATTTTAGTCAGGAGTAACAAGTAATGTAACCCCTAAAATGTCAATGTTTCTGATTCTGTAGGTGGACTGTGATTCCATTATTCTTTCATCCACTGTGGCTTGGTGTTATGTATATTTAGTATTAGCTTTTCAGTAGCCTCCTCTGAGAGTTCCTAGTTCCTACCTTAGTCTCCAGCTTGAGCGTCTCTCCTTTGACCAAGAAGCCATTCAGAGCAACTCTCAGGTCTTTGAGGTTAGCAGCATCCAGAGGCTGGGAAAGAGACACAGGATTAAGAAAATGTCAAATACATGCAAATCATTCATCTGCAAATGATCAAAAGCCCTGTAAATATAAAATATGTCAATTACATTTGACTGAGAAACTAGGAGTAGAAACCCATTAAGTGTAGATGTGTTGGTTGTTACCAGTGTTGGGGAGTAGAAACCCATTAAGTGTAGATGTGTTGGTTGTTACCAGTGTTGGAGAGTAGAAACCCATTAAGTGTAGATGTGTTGGTTGTTACCAGTGTTGGAGAGTAGAAACCCATTAAGTGTAGATGTGTTGGTTGTTACCAGTGTTGGGGAGTAGAAACCCATTAAGTGTAGATGTGTTGGTTGTTACCAGTGTTGGAGAGTAGAAACCCATTAAGTGTAGATGTGTTGGTTGTTACCAGTGTTGGGGAGTAGAAACCCATTAAGTGTAGATGTGTTGGTTGTTACCAGTGTTGGGGAGTAGAAACCCATTAAGTGTAGATGTGTTGGTTGTTACCAGTGTTGGGGAGTAGAACCCCATTAAGTGTAGATGTGTTGGTTGTTACCAGTGTTGGGGAGTAGTGAACTACAAATAGTTCAACGAGTAATTTCCTTACATTTTGCAGTATCTTGGTGGTCGTTTAACTAAATTCAAATATTAGTACTGTAGTACTTCAGTAGTTCATATTTTGTTTGCCATGTAGTGGTGTTTTCGGCACCAGACCTTCCCAACACTTGAAACATCGTTTTTGTGTTTAATAGGCTGAATTACACTTTCTGTTAACATCTGACTTTTGAGTGATAATATTCTTGCAAATTGTAGTCAATTACATTTTAGATATGATAATTTTTCACGAAGTAGTTTGGATGTAGTGAAATACATTTTCAAAGTCACTTATAAACTATTTAATATGTATATATATAAGTAAACTATATTTTTCTTATGGGTAACTTTAGTGTAACTTAACTTATTCCAGTTCGAAGTAATTGGTAGCTTAGTAAAGTAAATTTTCAGAGTAGCTTCCCTAACACTGGTTGCTACATTGTATCAAGCTTGATCATTAATTCAACTAGTTTTGTTACTGTTATGGTATCAGACAGGTCTGTCAAATCTAATGACTGGTCAAAACATAAGTCATCGTGGACGCGAGCTGTACCGATTTCAAAGTGACGATGTAGCTAGGGTTTAGGTGAAGAGGTTCAGTTAACTATATGTTATTTCACAACAGAAAATAAACGTTAAATATTGAATGTCTTACCTGCTGTCCTCCTTGCCTCAAAGGTGCTGCCATTTTATCCTGGGTAGTGCTACCCGGGTACCGTGGGACGTCGCTACCCTAAACCCTAACCTTAACCCCTACTACAGTTCCCTAACCTTAACCATAACCTCAAATCTTACCTTAACCATTTTAAATTTCAAATTCAATGGAGTAACCTCGGAGTTGGGACGAGGAGAGGAATCACGATTGCATGGACCATTTCTCATACTGCTGACTAGGGTGAAACTCAATGCGCATGCGTGTGTCTTAAACATTAGGAGCCGCTTTAAATTCTGGATAGTTGCTTTTGCATCCTGCCAGTCCGTTGTATTTATTCACTGTGAATTATTATATATAGTTTTTATACCATTTATTTCAGCTTGATAACCTGCATATGCATTTGAATAGCAATAGACCTATTCACACTATTATCCACAATATTCATGGTATTTATTGTGATAGATGAATTATTTTAATAACGAGATCACATTGAAGTTCCCATTCGCAACCACACGGTGGGAGTAAAGCCCAGATGATGGGGACGGGTGAGGTACGTCGGCCAATGACGTAAACGCAGCAATATACCGGGGGGTTTCGTTTGTCTGACTCGGGTTACCCCGGCGTGAGAAATTTGAATCGGGTGAAAAGTGATTGCATTTGTTTAGCGTGAGCCAGGTGCCCAGCTCTGGCCGTCGGCGTTGTCGGCTCAAAACAAAAGTGACGTAATTAAACACGTGGTGGAGGGATGAGTTGGATTCTGTTTCCTCATGCAAAAGTGATTAAGAAAAACGATTTATCTGCCTTCCCAATCCTAGTTTGAAAATTCAAACATTTCTTTTATGGAAAAGAGATGTTACTGGGCGATGCACCATGCTGCCTTGTTGACAACCTGACAGAGAGACGCAGAGTAATGTTTGATTTGAGTATTGCGCTCCTCCCTCCCCGCTTTCGCCTGATGTTGTGAGGGAGCGTTTCCCCGTTCATCTCGGGCCAGTGTAATAAAACTCTCTCATTGATTGTTGCTCGGTGAAGAAGCAGGGTTGGGTCCTCGGAATTTCATACAGAGCCAGTTTTCTGCAACTGCGGCTGTTCCACGCATTTCTTTAGCTATTTCAGATAAACAGGATATCGAGGCGCATGCAGCGCTTATTTTTTTAACGAGTAGCTAGCTAGTAAGGAGGGGTTGAACCAATTTAAAGCAGGTGTCGGTGACCTAGCTAGCTCGTACATTCATTTTCGACGAAAGCAAAAAGAGTGCGAATGACGAGAACGCATTAACTAAACTAGTTTTCAATAGGTAACCTATAACTAGGGAGTTTGCTCGCTGAAATATAAAACCAGACATGGACGACAAGTCATTCACTAAGGAATTGGATGGGTGGATTGAGCAACTCGGCGAATGCAAACAGCTCTCGGAAAATCAAGTCAAAGCCCTTTGCGAGAAGGTAATTTTAACCCGTTTAATTCGTATGATCTTGCAAGCCCTTAGCCGGCAAATTAGCTTAGCTAATATTTGCTATGTTTAAGCAACTCTCTTAAATTGTTATTTGGTCCGAGCACGGTTAATTTCCCCACCGGCTATGGTTTGTTACTGCTAGTTAGTTACTAGTTCGTTACTAGTTAGTTAGTTACTAGTTACATTATTCTGAAAATGGCGGCGGAGTCTATAGCCATTGCATCCACTGTGGGGTTGGCTGACATGCGTTGACTGAATAGCGTTGATGTTGTATTCTTTATATGAATGTGTTTGGAAATTTCAGTTTGTTCTTACGCTCCGTTCTGGCTTGTTGCAGTTGAATTTCCAATTGTGCCCCTTGGGTATCAACTACCGTATATAGCTAGAGCTTAAAAATATGCATGCATTTTATAAATAAAGTACTCAAAACAAGAAATAACATACACAGACCCGAACTCCCGCTCTTCCCCTTTGTATCCCCTATTTCTCCCACCCTCTTGTTTAAATTCCTAACCCCAAACTCTTATGTCTCATTTCTTTCCCAGGCCAAAGAGATTCTGACGAAGGAGTCTAATGTACAGGAGGTGAGATGTCCGGTCACGGTGTGCGGAGATGTCCACGGACAGTTCCATGACTTGGTGGAGCTGTTTAAAATCGGAGGGAAGTCTCCGGACACCAACTACCTCTTCATGGGAGACTATGTGGACAGGGGCTACTACTCTGTAGAGACAGTCAGCCTCCTAGTATCTCTCAAGGTAAACATAGACAAATGTTTTAGAGCAGGAAAGGGCAACTTTAATGGGGGTGGGTGGCCCCCCCATATAAATCTAAATGCATCATGAGGGGCTGCAGTGGAATTGCCTGACGACTCAAAAGGAGTTCATCTAATTAAGTAATTTCATGCAATTTTGCCATAGGGTGGACAGAAATGTTTGCAAAATCTATTGGGGCCCCTGGTCTGTGTCAGGCCATGATTAACACAAGTTTAGATCGCCGACTAGGCTAACTTACCAATCTAAACATTTTTAGCTTGCATGGACTAATTGAGTGACTGTTAGTGACACATAACGAGAGAAACTGCTGATGCACGACCACAATATTTATTGAAGCTTATCAATTCTAATTCTCAACAGTAAATTGAGACCCTGACTGAGTTCCTATTGATACACGGGCCCTACAAAATGCCTGTGGCCTGCCAGTTGCCCATTCCTGTTTTAGAGTGTATTCTATAATAGCTTCGGCTGATTCCTTTCTGATATTGTTTAGTTGATGTATTTTGCACAGGGAAAAACTGCAACCAGGTTAAAACTCAAACTGATAGTGGAGGCCAATAGGTCTACAGGGAGGACAGCCTACTGATATAACACAGGATAAGATTCACTGGCTGCTACTGTAAATGTCGTCGTCAACCTTAAACCATGTCTGGTTGACGCGAGAACAGAAGGTGCAGTCACTGTGAATGTAATGTCTTGTTATGCGCATTTTGTCCTATCCAGAGATATTAATCATTTGTTTTTCAGGTGAGGTACCGTGAGCGAATCACAATCCTCCGAGGGAACCACGAGAGCAGACAGATCACCCAGGTGTACGGCTTCTACGACGAGTGTTTAAGGAAATACGGAAACGCCAACGTCTGGAAGTACTTCACAGACTTATTTGACTACCTGCCCCTCACTGCCCTGGTAGATAACCAGGTGAGATATTAGTGGTTACAGGTGCATTATGCAGAAATCACTCTGCCATTTCATGGTTGCAAAAAATTCTAACAGTTTGCTTAATTTCAGTTTATGTAACAATACCAGCAGTCATTGTGTAGAGAATCATCGTACCGTCTAAAGTACTGTGAAATATATTTTCCATAACCAAAAATAGTTTTTTTTTTTTTGTTGGGGAAGGGTACCAATTGTTGTAAAAGGCACACAGATGAAATTTAAGACCGGGAAGCGTAGAAATAATGCACACAGAACAGATCTACCACTTCTTAGGCTTCGTTTCAATGAGAAAGACAGCTCTATAACTCACACTTCTATGTGAATTTGGTCGCGTTGCCCAACGTATTACATATTTATTTATTAGTAGAAGCATTACATAAGTGTCTTTTGATTGGGTCCTTGAAGAGCGCTATATAAAACTCATGTACTATTAGGATCACTGTTCTGAAGGAGAGGAGATTCAGCAACATGGAGGACAATGGAATTCAATAAAAAGCTTTTCTTTTCTTTCTTTTTTACAAATGGAACCAACTATTTTTCGGATTTTGACCTTAGTCAAAAACCACGATGAAGGCTAAAAGCCGTAACTCATTGGTTCTACTTTTAGCAAAAATTGTTTGTCTGTGTTTTTGAATCTCCTCTCCTTCAGTTTGCTCCTCAATTCATGCTCCGTGGTTGGAAAGAGGTCTCTTCCTTGATCACTACTGTTATTACATAACCATGCAATTCAGCAGCAATGTGCTGTACAATACAGAGTGTAAAAATAAAAACATCTACAACCCAACACGGTGTTAGATGGTATTTTAAGCCTTAATGATTTGATTAGTTGGAACACATTTAGAAATGTCCTGACTTGTTGTCCCTCTGCAGATCTTCTGTCTCCACGGTGGACTGTCCCCCTCTATAGACACACTGGAACACATCAGAGCGTTGGATCGCTTACAGGAAGTTCCTCATGAGGTCAGCTCACTTCCACGTTCCTAGAAACGACGTCCAATCCTCATACTACCATGCTAGTTAGAATACATGTCCAATATGTTGTGAACATGTCCAGTATGTTGTGAACATGTCCAGTATGTTCCTAGAAACAATGTCCAATCCTCATACTACCATGCTAGTTAGAATACATGTCCAGTATGTTGTGAACATGTCCAGTATGTTGTGAACATGTCCAATATGTTGTGAACATGTCCAGTATGTTCCTAGAAACAATGTCCAATCTTCATACTACCATGCTAGTTAGAATACATGTCCAATATGTTGTGAACATGTCCAGTATGTTGTGAACATGTCCAGTATGTTGTGAACATGAACATGTCCAATATGTTCCTAGAAACAATGTCCAGTCCTCATACTACCATGCTAGTTAGAATACATGTCCAATATGTTGTTTCATAATATTGACTAACTTGACTTAAACACTTCTGTGTGACAGCTTTTGCCTCTCGCCAGGAGATCCCTGCTTTGTTCAGTTCATGTAGAGTGATGCGTTTCCAGTTGTTAAGCATCTTCATAGTGTGGATATTGAACCACTGGAGTCTGTAAGCCCTGACATTGTATAGCAGATGTTTAATCTGTTCCATGGACTTCTGGCCAACCAGTCACTACTCATCTCACAGTTGTAGTATGCGCTCAGCAAACACCTTTGATAAAATCATGTGGTGACTCTGTGTTGCAGCCTGACCTCACCAATATGGCCACCTTATTCACATCATGTGGTGTTCGCTGTATTGTTGACCTTACTAACATGGCCACCGTCTCCTTCCCCCAGGGTCCGATGTGTGACCTGCTGTGGTCAGACCCTGATGACCGTGGCGGCTGGGGCATTTCTCCCCGCGGTGCCGGCTACACCTTTGGACAGGACATCTCGGAGACCTTCAACCATGCTAACGGACTCACCCTGGTCTCCAGAGCTCACCAGCTGGTCATGGAGGTATGTTTTTAAGTACTGAAAATGTATGTATTTTTATACTAAAATGCAGACATTCTTTTGTATTTGCATGAATTCCTTTTTAAAAAAAATTTATTGTCTTGTTCCTAGATGTACCTCTGGTTTCCTGAGTGTTTGTTTTTGACAGGGTTATAACTGGTGCCATGATGTACCTCTGGTTTCCTGAGTGTTTGTTTTTGACAGGGTTATAACTGGTGCCATGACCGTAACGTAGTGACTATCTTCAGTGCACCCAATTACTGCTATCGCTGTGGAAACCAGGCCGCCATCATGGAGCTGGATGACACGCTCAAGTACTCCTTGTAAGTATCCACTTCAGAATAAAATTCCTGTTGACAATTCTTTACTTTAGCTTTATTGTTAAACTCCGTACATTGGAAATCGTTACGAGTAGATAAATGAGTTAGCAAGCTTCCTTTTCTTATCTTGATTGATGAAATGAAGCGAACCCTCTATTAGATGGAACGTCGCTCCAAGGCCTCGTATCAGATGTGTGACTGTCTGTGTTTCTATTCCAGCCTTCAGTTCGACCCCGCCCCTCGCAGAGGTGAACCTCATGTGACCCGCCGCACTCCTGACTACTTCCTGTAAAAGATCCCAATGCCTGTGAAGTATTGCTCTAGATTCTTCTTAGTGAAGAAGTGGGAGAAGGGAGCATCGGTATAGAGTTGTGACAAAGTAAGCATCCATCAATCCATGGACCAAAATGTGTGCCACAATTTCACAAAATGCAAAATGGAAAAAAATGTCACATTTATCTTTAAAGAAGACCACACAACCGACACCCACCCCAGTCCATGGAACCAGTTCCTTCTCTCTCTGTGCATGATGTTATATTTATCTCTGAAAATGATTCTTCATTGTAAAGATTACCGTGTACTATATAGTAATAGGGTGCCATTTTGGAAGCAGACAGTCTCATAGTACCTGCTGGTTTTGTCAGGAAAAAGATGTGCTTTGAATTAATAAATCTGCTGAGATTAAGGCTTAAATGTAACCCTTGTGGTAGGAACATAATTATAGTATAGAAAAGTTTTGGTAAACCTAAATCAGCATGGCCTCAAACTGGAAGGTTGCAGTAAACAAACATGTTATGTTGTGAACATTTTTCTAACAGAAATTCAATGGCTTTTTTTGTGTGTGTGAATTTTAAATCATTGTTTTCAGACTTGGTTTGGCGCTGGATGGAATTGAATTCTTCTTTCTCTTTGCACTTTTGTATTTAATGTTTATCATGACACTGACAAACTACAGCATTCTGTTTTACACTGCGTTCAGAAAGTATTCAGACCCCTTGACTTTTTCCACATTTTGTTACATTACATCCTTATTCTAAAATGGATTAAATATATTTTCTTCCTCATCAATCTACACACAATACCGCATAATGACAAAGTGAAAAAATGTTTTTAGAAATGTTTGCAAATGTTTAAAAAAAAAAGTTCTTATAAGTAAGTAGTCAAACCCTTTGCTATGAGGCTTGAAGTTGAGTTCAGGTGCATCCTGTTTTCATTGAACATCCTTGAGATGTTTCTAAAACTTGGGAGTCAACCTGTGGTAAATTCAATTGATTGGACATTATGGAAAGGCACACAGCTGTCTAAGGTCCCACAGTTGACGTCAGAGCAAAAACCAAGCCATGAGGTCTAAGGAATTGTCCTAAAGCTCCAAGATAGGATTTTTATTTTACCTTTATTTAACTAGGCAAGTCAGTTAAGAACAAAATCTTATTTTCAATGACCGCCTAAGAACTGCCTGTTCAGGGGCAGAACGACATTTGTACCTTGTCAGCTTGGGGATGTGAACATGCAACCTTTTGGTTACTAGTCCAACGATCTAACCACTAGGCCACCCTGCCGCCCCGGATTGTGTCAAGGCACAGATCTGGGGAAGGGTACCAACAATTTCTGTTGCATTGAAGGTTCCCAAGAACACCGTGGCCTCCATCATTCTTAAATGGAAGAAGTTTGGAACCACCGAGACTTCCTAGAGCTGGCCGCCAATGGCAAAATGAGCAATCGGGGGAGAAGGGCTTTGGTCAGGAAGGTGACCAAGAACCCGATGGTCACTCTGACAGAGCTCTAGAGTTCCTCTGTGTAGATGGGAGATCCTTCCAGAAGGACCACCATCTCTGCAGCAGTCCACCAATCAGATATTTATGGTAGAGTGGCCGGCTGGAAGCCATTTCTCAATAAATGGCACATGAGTTTTCCAAATGCACCTAAAGGTCTCCTTAGACCATGAGAATCAAGATTCTCTGGTCTGATGAAACCAAGATTGAACTCTTTGGCCTGAATGCCAAGCAGGATGTCTGGAGGAAATCAATTTTAAAATAAGGCTGTAACGTAACAAAATGTGGAAAAGGTTAAGGGGTCTGAATACTTTCTGAATGCAGTGTATATTTCACCCCCAGCAAATACCTTTTCTATCACTCACCTGTCCATTAGTTGAGTAAAACCTATTTCAGAGGAACACCTGTACAAAATGACATCCCTTGTTATAGATACCTTTCTGTTTTGCAGCCTCCGCTATATAATAAAGATTGAACTTGTTCCTTTGTTGCTTTGTCCTGTGGTTCTTAGGCGCTCTGCGTGGCGCAGAGGCAAGTGTGACCTTTGACTTTCAGAATGACGTTGCCCTTGTTGCTTTGTCCTGTGGTTCTTAGGCGCTCTGCGTGGCGCAGAGGCAAGTGTGACCTTTGACTTTCAGAATGACGTTGCCCTTGTTGCTTTGTCCTGTATGGTTCTTAGGCGCTCTGCGTGGCACAGAGGCAAGTGTGACCTTTGACTTTCAGAATGACGTTGCCCTTGTTGCTTTGTCCTGTGGTTCTTAGGCGCTCTGCGTGGCGCAGAGGCAAGTGTGACCTTTGACTTTCAGAATGACGTTGCCCTTGTTGCTTTGTCCTGTATGGTTCTTAGGCGCTCTGCGTGGCACAGAGGCAAGTGTGACCTTTGACTTTCAGAATGACGTTGCCCCTTGATCAAATTTTATTTGTCACGTACACATGGTTAGCAGGTGTTCATGTGAGTGTAGCGAAATGCTTGGGTTGGCGGGGGGTTGACAAGGTCAAATGATTACGTTAGTGATAGAAAGATGCCCGAGTTTCCGACTTGGAATTTCGAGTTGGATTCATATTCAAAAGGATTTTTGACAGATGGAGCTTGTTTTTTTGTCCTGAGTTCCCAGTTGTATTGAACATGTATGTCCCAGGTATATAAGGACAGACATATGCCTAGACACTAGAGCAGGGGTGTCAAACTCATTGTCTGTGATATTTTGTTTTTTTCCTTTCAATTAAGACCCAGACAACCAGGTAAGGGGAGTTCCTTACTAAGAACTAGACAACCAGGTGAGGGGAGTTCCTTACTAAGACCCAGACAACCAGGTGAGGGGAGTTCCTTACTAAGACCCAGACAACCAGGTGAGGGGAGTTCCTTACTAAGACCTAGACAACCAGGTGAGGGGAGTTCCTTACTAAGACCTAGACAACCAGGTGAGGGGAGTTCCTTACTAAGACCTAGACAACCAGGTGAGGGGAGTTCCTTACTAAGACCTAGACAACCAGGTGAGGGAGTTCCTTACTAAGACCCAGACAACCAGGTGAGGGAGTTCCTTACTAAGACCTAGACAACCAGGTGAGGGGAGTTCCTTACTAAGACCTAGACAACCAGGTGAGGGGAGTTCCTTACTAAGACCTAGACAACCAGGTGAGGGGAGTTCCTTACTAAGACCTAGACAACCAGGTGAGGGGAGTTCCTTACTAAGACCTAGACAACCAGGTGAGGGGAGTTCCTTACTGAGTCCCAGACATCCAGGTGAGGGGAGTTCCTTACTAAGACCCAGACAACCAGGTGAGGGGAGTTCCTTACTAAGACCCAGACAACCAGGTGAGGGGAGTTCCTTACTAAGACCCAGACAACCAGGTGAGGGGAGATCTTTACTAAGACCCAGACAACCAGGTGAGGGGAGTTATTTACTAAGACCTACCAGGTGAGGGGAGTTATTTACTAAGACCTAGACAACCAGGTGAGGGGAGTTCTTTCCTAAGACCCAGACAACCAGGTTAGGGGAGTTCTTTACTAAGATATAGACAACCAGGTGAGGGGAGTTATTTACTAAGACCTACCAGGTGAGGGGAGTTCTTTACTAAGACCCAGACAACCAGGTGAGGGGAGTTCCTTACTAAGACCTAGACAACCAGGTGAGGGGAGATCCTTACTAAGACCCAGGTAAGGGGAGTTCCTTACTAAGACCCAGACAACCAGGTGAGGGGAGTTATTTACTAAGACCCAGACAACCAGGTGAGGGGAGTTATTTACCAAGACCCAGACAACCAGGTGAGAGGAGTTCCTTACTAAGACCTAGACAACCAGGTGAGGGGAGTTCCTTACTAAGACCTAGACAACCAGGTGAGGGGAGTTCCTTCCTAAGACCCAGACAACCAGGTGAGGGGAGTTCCTTACTAAGACCTAGACAACCAGGTGAGGGGAGTTCCTTACTAAGACCCAGACAACCAGGTGAGGGGAGTTCCTTACTAAGACCCAGACAACCAGGTGAGGGGAGTTCCTTACTAAGACCTAGACAACCAGGTGAGGGGAGTTCCTTACTAAGACCCAGACAACCAGGTGAGGGGAGATCTTTACTAAGACCCAGACAACCAGGTGAGGGGAGTTATTTACTAAGACCTACCAGGTGAGGGGAGTTATTTACTAAGACCTAGACAACCAGGTGAGGGGAGTTCTTTACTAAGACCCAGACAACCAGGTGAGGGGAGTTCTTTACTAAGATATAGACAACCAGGTGAGGGGAGTTATTTACTAAGACCTACCAGGTGAGGGGAGTTCTTTACTAAGACCCAGACAACCAGGTGAGGGGAGTTCCTTACTAAGACCTAGACAACCAGGTGAGGGGAGTTCCTTGCGAAGACCCAGACAACCAGGTGAGGGGAGATCCTTACCAAGACCCAGACAACCAGGTGAGGGGAGTTATTTACTAAGACCCAGACAACCAGGTGAGGGGAGTTCTTTACTAAGACCCAGACAACCAGGTGAGGGGAGTTCTTTACTAAGACCTAGACAACCAGGTGAGGGGAGTTCTTTACTAAGACCCAGACAACCAGGTGAGGGGAGTTCTTTACTAAGACCCAGACAACAGGTGAGGGGAGTTCTTTACTAAGACCCAGACAACCAGGTGAGGGAGTTCCTTACTAAGACCAGACAACCAGGTGAGGGGAGTTCTTTACTAAGACCCAGACAACCAGGTGAGGGGAGTTATTTACTAAGACCCAGACAACCAGGTGAGGGAGTTATTTACTAAGACCCAGACAACCAGGTGAGGGAGTTCCTTACTAAGACCCAGACAACCAGGTGAGGGAGTTCCTTACTAAGACCCAGACAACCAGGTGAGGGGAGTTCTTTACTAAGACCCAGACAACCAGGTGAGGGGAGTTCTTTACTAAGACCCAGACAACCAGGTGAGGGGAGTTATTTACTAAGACCCAGACAACCAGGTGAGGGGAGTTATTTACTAAGACCCAGACAACCAGGTGAGGGGAGTTCTTTACTAAGACCCAGACAACCAGGTGAGGGGAGTTCCTTACTAAGACCCAGACAACCAGGCGAGGGGAGTTCCTTACTAAGACAGACAACCAGGTGAGGGGAGTTCTTTACTAAGACCCAGACAACCAGGTGAGGGGAGTTATTTACTAAGACCAGGTGAGACAACCAGGTGAGGGGAGTTCTTTACTAAGACCCAGACAACCAGGTGAGGGGAGTTCTTTACTAAGACCCAGACAACCAGGTGAGGGGAGTTATTTACTAAGACCCAGACAACCAGGTGAGGGGAGTTCTTTACTAAGACCCAGACAACCAGGTGAGGGGAGTTCTTTACTAAGACCCAGACAACCAGGTGAGGGGAGTTCTTTACTAAGACCCAGACAACCAGGTGAGGGAGTTCTTTACTAAGACCCAGACAACCAGGTGAGGGGAGTTCTTTACTAAGACCCAGACAACCAGGTGAGGGGAGTTCTTTACTAAGACCCAGACAACCAGGTGAGGGGAGTTCTTTACTAAGACCCAGACAACCAGGTGAGGGGAGTTCTTTACTAAGACCCAGACAACCAGGTAAGGGGAGTTCTTTACTAAGACCCAGACAACCAGGTGAGGGGAGTTCTTTACTAAGACCCAGACAACCAGGTGAGGGGAGTTCTTTACTAAGACCTACCAGGTGAGGGGAGTTCTTTACTAAGACCAACCAGGTGAGGGGAGTTCTTTACTAAGACCCAGACAACCAGGTGAGGGGAGTTCTTTACTAAGACCTACCAGGTGAGGGGAGTTCCTTACTAAGACCCAGACAACCAGGTGAGGGGAGTTCTTTACTAAGACCCAGACAACCAGGTGAGGGGAGTTCCTTACTAAGACCCAGACAACCAGGTAAGGGGAGTTCCTTACTAAGACCCAGACAACCAGGTGAGGGGAGATCTTTACTAAGACCCAGACAACCAGGTGAGGGGAGTTCTTTACTAAGACCTACCAGGCGAGGGGAGTTCTATACTAAGACCTAGACAACCAGGTGAGGGGAGTTCTTTACTAAGACCCAGACAACCAGGTGAGGGGAGTTCTTTACTAAGACCTAGACAACCAGGTGAGGGGAGTTATTTACTAAGACCCAGACAACCAGGTGGGGAGTTCTTTACTAAGACACAGACAACCAGGTGAGGGGAGTTCCTTACTAAACCCAAACAAATCAAAGTTTTATATAGCCCAGACATCAGGTGATATCTCAAATCTTTACAGAAACCCAGCCTATAACCCCAAACAGGTGAGGTGTAAAAGCAGGGAGTTCTTTACTAAGACCTACCAGGTGAGGGGAGTTCTTTACTAAGACCTACCAGGCGAGGGGAGTTATATACTAAGACCTAGACAACCAGGTGAGGGGAGTTCTTTACTAAGACCCAGACAACCAGGTGAGGGGAGTTCCTTACTAAGACCTAGACAACCAGGTAAGGGGAGTTCCTTACTAATCAAATCAAATCAAATGTATTTATATAGTACATCAGCTATCTCAGTGGTGAAACCCAGCCTAAAACCCCAAACAGCAAACAATGCAGTTCCTTACTAAGACCTACCAGGTGAGGGGAGTTCTTTACTAAGACCCAGACAACCAGGTGAGGGGAGTTCCTTACTAAGACCCAGACAACCAGGTAAGGGGAGTTCCTTACTAAGACCCAGACAACCAGGTGAGGGGAGATCTTTACTAAGACCTAGACAACCAGGTGAGGGGAGTTCCTTACTAAGACCTACCAGGTGAGGGGATTTCCTTACCTAGACCTACTAGGTGAGGGGATTTCCTTACCTAGACCTACCAGGTGAGGGGATTTCCTTACCTAGACCTACCAGGTGAGGGGATTTCCTTACCTAGACCTACCAGGTGAGGGGATTTCTTTACTAATTAGAGAACTTAATTCATCGAGTACAAGCCCCCCAGGACCGACTTTGTGAAACCCTGCGCTAGAGTCCAATGTCACCTCTATTAGCAATGACTAACCAACCAGCTGACGCTTTGTCCTACTTCTGAGTGAGAATGAGTCACCTGTGCTCCCAAAACAGACCACTAGATGGTAGTAAATGTCCCTATATTCATACCTTGCTTTATTGTTTGCACTGTAGGGTACTAAGGGGTAACTGACCACCCACCCCCCTGTAATTCCACAAGATGTCACCAAATTATTTCCCCACCACTTCCCTAGCTGCCACTGCTCTTGCTCAACAAAAATGTCCTCTATGACATCACAACCTTTGGAGATATTTCAACAAAACTATTTTGTGGTAAGTTGATCAAGTTGTAGATATATTCCAATAAAGTGAGATCTATACTTGTTTTTTAAAATATACAAGTAGGAAAGCCTTAAGCTAAATAATACTCTTGTTTAGAGAGAACAATGTCTATAACACTTGGTTTATTTTTAGGTTTATGGTTATGAATGTGTTTTTACCTGTCAACCAGGTGAATCCCTGGCGGCGTTTTTTTTTTGCTCACCGTTCTTGTGATCATTTTGACCTCACGGGGTGAGATCTTGCGTGGAGCCCCAGATCGAGGGAGATTATCAGTGGTCTTGTATGTCTTCCATTTTCCTAATAATTGCTACTTTTTTGCCCCACTGTATGTACAAATTAGAATTGTGCAATAGCAGAGGATAAGAAAGTTGCCACATCAATGTTACGCTGAATTAATTAGTTAAGTTATTGTTATTTGATGTTATACTCCAATGTTATTTAATGTTCTTATTTATAATCCATTTCACTATTATATTCTAAGTAATATGTTTTGTTTATTATTAAAAACAACTATTGAACATCTTTTGCTCCTGAGTGTAATTTTAAAGACTGCTGAGATTACCCTGGTACTTAAAAAAACGCACCTTTTCTAAAAACAATATTTCATTAAATAACAACAAAAAAAATGATTTCCTTTTATAGTTTATTCGCCTAAGCATGACCTTTATCCACGACCAAGTTCCTTTCCAAATGTTCCTTTTTTTGTGTCAGCAAATAGACATTGTTCTTAAGGGGGCTAGTTACCTCCTACTACTACCCTATCACGTTCACTAGTCCAGACTCAGGCCTATGATATGAATGGCTGCAAAGATTGCGTGGATAAGTTCAAATTTGGATAGGTTTATTAGAGTGAATTTGACATATGATTGAAAATATGTTAGTTAATGTTTCTCTATGGTTCCATTTAATTTGTATTTTGTAAAATCAAAGGCCCAGTGTACAGCAGCCTACAACTGATATACAACAGTTCAATCCATTAGGTTTGTGTTAAAAGAGCTGACTATTGGAAAACCAGCTTTCCTTCCGCTGCCCTTGATGTTGAATATTTACCCCTCCCCCGTTATCTGGGGCAAAAGTGAAAGCAACATACATGGCAATTTCAATTACAAGCCAAGCTATATACGCTGCCATGCACTCCATCAAACCATATCAGACCGTTAAGGGCCATATAAGGCGGCGTTTAGACAGGCAGCCCAATTCTGATCTTTTTTAAAAAACGAATTGGTATTTTGACTAATCAGATCAGCTCTTGAAAAGACCTGATGTGAAAAGATCTGACGTGCTTGGTAAAATGACAATTTTGTGGAAAATATCAGAATTGGGATGCTTGTGTAAACGCTTTTTGTTGGCTTTGTAATGTTTCCTCTTCTACAAAGGAGCAAGCCCCAGTCTTGAATAATCAGTGTACGTTTATATTGCTTCAAATATAGGGAGTCTGCTGATGATGCGCATAATGCAGTGATTCTGCTTCCTGATATTCTTTAACGAAAGCGTATGGAGATAGGCCCAGAACTAGACAATACAAAAGGAATAAAGCTGATATCTTTCAAAGTTGTATTGGGGCTCCCGAGTGGAGCGGTCTAAGGCACTGCATCTCAGTGCAAGAGTGGTCACTACAGTCCCAGGTTTGATTCCAGGCTGTATCACAACCGTCCTTGATTGGGAGTCCCATAGGGCTGCGCACAATTGGCCCAGCGTCGTCCGGGGTAGGCGGTCATTGTAAATAAGAATGTGATCTTAACTGACTTGCCTGGTTAAGTACATGCTATTGTCATCAATTATCTATCTGTTCCGCAAAAATAGTAAGGTGAAGTTAGCACACATAACCAAACACTAGCGACTACCCTAAAAATATTTGCAAATAAAAGTCCTTGTCTGAGAAACAATGAACTATCATTGACTTTTAAATTATGATAAACCTGGCCATGAACATTTTTGGGTATAGAGCAAGAATATTTTACATTTATATGATTTGGACTCCTGTAAAAATCGAGATATTGATATTTTGTCCTGTTTATTTGCATCGATTTCATGTTGGGCATTTATTGTGAAAGGAACTACGGCCCTACTGCTGCGCCTGTTGGTGCTGAGTTTCCGCTGCATACATGTCCAATTAGCTTCGTTGAGCTAGCTATTCAGGGACATCTCTGGCGGCGGACTGCTGTGACCGTGCCAGACAAGGATCGGAGCTTAGTGCAGTAAGTGTCTGGATACCTTTATAACACATGTTGGATTTGATACCACTTTTTTTTGAGGGAGGGGTTGTGGCTGGCAGTTAATCAGGGCTTTAGTTGAAACAGGGTCGCACAGCTGGTCTGAAACAGATACGTGGGATAATAGGCTATTAGCGGACATATTACATTTCTTTGGGCGTTTACATGTTTGCAACATGTTGGACGTTGACTTGGTATCATTTTTTAAACTGCATTGTTGGTTAGGGGTTTGTAAGTAAGCATTTCACTGTAAGGTCTACATACACCTGTTGTATTCGGCGCATGTGACAAATAAAATTTGATTTGATTTATCCAGATCGAACGATATACATGCAGCGATTTGCTCCAGATCAAGCTGGTCTGCATCGCGTTGATCCATTTATCTGATCAAGCCAATAGTAGGATTGTGCGTCCGGATCCATTTGAACGGGCGGTTCATTTGACGAAATTATGATAAATATTGTTGGCTATATTTTCACTGACCCTCACTCAAACCAGAGCTGGCTGGTTTTTGCACAATGTTATGCAGTTGTGTGATTAGGCTATGCTATGCGAACTCCCATTGTAGCCTAAGAAATACGTTACAATGTAGCCTATATATCTTAATATGTAGCCATTGAGGCCATTGATTGGTTAAACGTGGGGCTGGAACAGAGGTTTTTAGCCCAAATGCCACCTAACCTAACGTAGCAGGCATAAGACAAATCGCCCATTGTCAAAGTTCAATTTTAGAACGAGATAACAAATATCATCAAATCAATGCTGCCTTTGTATTAGGGCTTCAGCCTATTGTTGTATTGGATTTGACACACAGGCAGTCTGACTGATTGACATTTTGTCAGAAGAAGACAGATTTATAACAACTGTTGTTGTTTGTGAGTAACCAATAAGACATATTTGCTACAGACTGATTGTGTGTGTGTGTGTGTGTGTGTGTGTGTGTGTGTGTGTGTGTGTGTGTGTGTGAGACCACCATAAGGAGGCACCCATCAGTCGTGCTTATGCATTGAGTTATTATGGCCTGTATCCATTGAATTGAGCTATCTCGTGAGAACCCCGTGAACCTTAATTCAATTTAAAGATACAGTAGAGCCTCTCATAGACATTCTACAGCCGCCAGCCAGAGTCTATGGAATACCTGTGTTTTATCGTTACTCCTGCAGCCATCTTTGGTGTAATTTCATCATCCAGTAGTAGACCCGTGCACGAGCTACACAAACACCTTTGCAGTTTCTCACATAACGGGTTACAGACAGAGACATGCGTTTCAAAATGTCCCCTGTTACATCTGCAGCAAAGTGGAACTGGATGGATACAACACTGGATACATTGTAACAACGGGTTAATAGAATCCAGTTCAGACTGGGTTACATTGTAACAACGGGTTAATAGAATCCAGTTCAGACTGGGTTACATTGTAACAACTGGTTAATAGAATCCAGTTCAGACTGGGTTACATTGTAACAATGGGTTAATAGAATCCATTTCAGACTGGGTTACATTGTAACAACGGGTTAATAGAATCCAGTTCAGACTGGGTTACATTGTAACAACGTGTTAATAGAATACAGTTCAGACTAGGTTACATTGTAACAACGGGTTAATAGAATCTAGTTCAGACTGGGTTACATTGTAACAACTGGTTAATAGAATCTAGTTCAGACTGGGTTACATTGTAACAACGGGTTAATAGAATCCATTTCAGACTGGGTTACATTGTAACAACGGGTTAATAGAATCCAGTTCAGACTGGGTTACATTGTAACAACGGGTTAATAGAATCTAGTTCAGACTGGGTTACATTGTAACAACGGGTTAATAGAATCTAGTTCAGACTGGGTTACATTGTAACAACGGGTTAATAGAATCCAGTTCAGACTGGGTTACATTGTAACAATGGGTTAATAGAATCTAGTTCAGACTGGGTTACATTGTAACAACGGGTTAATAGAATCTAGTTCAGACTGGGTTACATTGTAACAACGGGTTAATAGAATCTAGTTCAGACTGGGTTACATTGTAACAACGGGTTAATAGAATCTAGTTCAGACTGGGTTACATTGTAACAATGGGTTAATAGAATCTAGTTCACACTGGGTTACATTGTAACAACGGGTTAATAGAATCTAGTTCACACTGGGTTACATTGTAACAACGGGTTAATAGAATCCAGTTCAGACTGGGTTACATTGTAACAACGGGTTAATAGAGTCCATTTCAGACTGGGTTACATTGTAACAACGGGTTAATAGAATCCAGTTCAGGCTGGGTTACATTGTAACAACGGGTTAATAGAATCCATTTCAGACTGGGTTACATTGTAACAACGGGTTAATAGAATCCATTTCAGACTGGGTTACATTGTAACAACGGGTTAATAGAATCCATTTCAGACTGGGTTACATTGTAACAACGGGTTAATAGAATCCAGTTCAGACTGGGTTACATTGTAACAATGGGTTAATAGAATCCATTTCAGACTGGGTTACATTGTAACAACGGGTTAATAGAATCCATTTCAGACTGGGTTACATTGTAACAACGGGTTCAGACTGGGTTACATTGTAACAACGGGTTAATAGAATCCATTTCAGACTGGGTTACATTGTAACAACAGGTTAATAGAATCCATTTCAGACTGGGTTACATTGTAACAACGGGTTCAGACGGGGTTACATTGTATCTCGGGAATGTCCTGATTATTTTTCCTCTCTGTGATTAAAAAAAACAACATAAAATCCATTTGATAGGAAAACAAACATGCAGTAGTTTGGCTTAGTGCAGGAGTTCTCAAATGAAAGGGATTTTCTCCAGAACCTTTCTCTGTTCATTCACACTAAACGTAGGCCTATGGGCATACTGCTAGACAAGGTTTTTTATTTGACCTTTTATTTAACTAGGCAAGTCAGTTAAAAACAAATTCTTATTTATAATAAAAGCCTAGGAACAGTGGGTTAACTGCCTTGTTCAGGGGCAGAAGAACAGATGTTTACCTAGTCAGCTCGGGGATTCAATCTGGCAACCTTTCAGTTACTAGTCCAACACTCTAACTATTAGGCTACCTGCCGCCCCTACACTCTAACCACTAGGCTACCTGCCGCCCCAACACTCTAACCACTAGGCTACCTGCCGCCCCTACACTCTAACCACTAGGCTACCTGCCGCCCCTACACTCTAACCACTAGGCTACCTGCCGCCCCTACACTCTAACCACTAGGCCCCTACACTCTAACTATGCTACCTGCCGCCCCTACACTCTAACCCACTACCTGCCGCCCCTACACTCTAACCACTAGGCTACCTGCCGCCCCTACACTCTAACCACTATGCTACCTGCCGCCCCTACACTCTCTAACCACTAGGCTACCTGCCGCCCTACACTCTAACCACTAGGCTACACTCTAACCACTCAGGGCTACCTCTAACCACTAGGCTACCTGCCGCCCCTACACTCTAACCACTAGGCTACCTGCCGCCCCTACACTCTAACCACTAGGCTACCTGCCGCCCCTACACTCTAACCACTAGGCTACCTGCCGCCCTACACCTGCCGCCCCTACACTCTAACCCACTAGGCCCTACACTCTACCCTGCTACCTGCCGCCCCTACACTCTAACCACTAGGCTACCTGCCGCCCCTACACTCTAACCACTAGGCTACCTGCCGCCCCTACACTCTAACCACTAGGCTACCTGCCGCCCCTACACTCTATCCACTAGGTGAAATACCACATTGTGACATCACAGCAGCAAGATTTGTGACCTGTTGCTACAAGAAAAGTGCAACCAGTGAAGAACAAACACCATTGTAAATACAACCCATATTTATGATTATTTATTTTCCCTTTTGCACATCGTTACAACACTGTATATAGACATAATATGACATTTGAAATGCCTTTATTCTTTTGGAACTTTTGTGAGTGTAATGTTTACTGTTCATTTTTTTATTGTTTATTTCACCTTCGTTTGTTATTTATTCCACTTGCTTTGGCAATGTAAACAAATGTTTCCCATGCCAATATAGCCCTTAAATTGAATTGAGAAGGAGAGAAAGGGGTAGGAGGGCGTGGTGTGGGGTTTGGGGCTTTTGAAGAGACGCCACGTCCCGGCCACAGGTCTGTGGTTAAGGGGGTTGTGAGGTTCAGGATAATTTAGTGCTTCAAAACCCCTGTGTCAGGTCAGCCAGCTCATCTCCATAGCAACATTATACTGAATCAGCTATCCTGCTAAGATAATACTGAGAAGAATTTCTCACAGTGTGTTCTAAATGACTCATTCTTCTCAAAGGACAGCAGTTTTGAAATGATTTTGTGGTAATATAAGAGAAGTTACCTAGAAACAAGTGATTTCTGGCTGATGTGTGTATTATAGGCCTACAGAATGTGTAATCAACTCAACAAAGTGTGTGTGTGTGTGTCTGGAGTGGGATTGGGGAACTATGTCTACTCTAGTTTCAGAATTAAATAGAGTTAGTGGAAGGCTGTTTCAGGGTTCGTTTTGTCCTATGAAATACAATCGTCAAGGCCTCTTGTTTTGCTTTTCGTGATTTGTGTTGTGTTTGTCTCCTTGTCTCTAACTCTAGGACTGGGGAATTTCGCCTCCTCTGACGGTAGCTAGGCTAGTTTATGAATTTGGCCTCCTCTGACGGTAGCTAGGCTAGTTTATGAATTTGGCCTCCTCTGACAGTAGCTAGGCTAGTTTATGAATTTGGCCTCCTCTGACGGTAGCTTGGGTAGTTTATGAATTTGGCCTCCTCTGACAGTAGCTTGGCTAGTTTATGAATTTGGCCTCCTCTGACGGTAGCTTGGCTAGTTTATGAATTTGGCCTCCTCTGACAGTAGCTAGGCTAGTTTATGAATTTGGCCTCCTCTGACAGTAGCTAGGCTAGTTTATGAATTTCGGTCGCGCGCCGGTAGATAAATCACCTGGGACAATATAACTAATGTACTGTATGTTTACAGGGTAGATATACAAGGACAAAATAATTCATCTTTGTTATGAATGTTGTGTCCTTTCAGATCACCATGACGACAGAAATCTCCACCTCCATAAACATCAAGGAGCCTCGATGGGACCAAGGGACGTTTATGGGCCGGGCCAAACACTTCTTCACTGTTACCGACCCCCGCAACGTCCTGCTTACTAACGAACAACTAGAGAATGCACACAAAGTCATCAGTGACTACCGGTAGTGTATTCTGAGCATGGTTCTCCTTAGTTCTGGTTCTTCCTGGTGCTCCTTAGTTCTCCTCGGTTCTGGTTCCTCCTGGTGCTCCTTAGTTCACCTTGGTTCTGGTTCCTCCTGGTGCTCCTTAGTTCTCCTTGGATCTGGTTCTTCCTGGTGCTCCTTAGTTCTCCTTGGTTCTGGTTCTCCCTGGTTCTTTCTAGTTCTCCTTGATTCTGCTGTATGGAAACAACCCATAACTGAGCTGAGAGCTCCTGATAGAATTGACCCCAGGCTTATTGGCATAGATCTAGGATCAGATTTCCCTTAATTAACTATTGATTAACCAGAAAGGCAACACATGGTTTTGTTCTATGACGCAACATTGAATACAATGGGCCGTGTTTATCAAATGCAGGTTGTGTGCATCTAACAGAGCTTTGTTTAAACTTGTATTGCTTCTAAGTAAACAGGCTCAGCTAATCACTTGTCCCCCTCTCTCTCTCTCTCCCCCCCAGGCAAGGGGTGATGTCCCCCGGGCTGACAGAGGACGAGCTATGGAGAGCCAAGTACATCTTTGACTCAGCCTTCCACCCAGACACTGGAGAGAAGATGATCCTGATTGGCCGCATGTCGGCTCAGGTCCCCATGAACATGACCATCACTGGCTGTATGATGACCTTCTACAAGTGAGCAGTAGTGTTCTATTAGAATCAATGATAGTGTGTTAACCTGTATTTAACCAGGCAAGTCAGTTAAGAACAAATTCTTATTTACAATGATGGCCTAGGAACAGTGGATTAACTGCCTGTTCTGGGGCAGAACGACAGATTTTTACCTTGTCAGCTCGGGGATTCAATCTGGCAACCTTTCGGTTACTAGTCCAACGCTCGAACCTCTAGGCTACCTGCCGCCCAATGATAGTGTTATAAGAAAGTTCTATTAGAATGAATGATAGTGTTATAAGACTGTTCTATTAGAATGAATGATAGTGTTATAAGACTGTTCTATTAGAATGAATGATAGTGTTATAAGACTGTTCTATTAGAATGAATGATAGCGTTATAAGACTGTTCTATTAGAATGAATGATAGTGTTATAAGACTGTTCTATTAGAATGAATGATAGCGTTATAACATTTACATTTACATTTAAGTCATTTAGCAGACGCTCTTATCCAGAGCGACTTACAAATTGGTGCATTCACCTTATGAATAAGACTGTTCTATTAGAATGAATGATAGCGTTATAAGACTGTTCTATTAGAATGAATGATAGCGTTATAAGACTGTTCTATTAGAATGAATGATAGTGTTATAAGACTGTTCTATTAGAATGAATGATAGTGTTATAAGACTGTTCTATTAGAATGAATGATAGTGTTATAAGACTGTTCTATTAGAATGAATGATAGTGTTATAAGACTGTTCTATTAGAATGAATGATAGCGTTATAAGACTGTTCTATTAGAATGAATGATAGTGTTATAAGACTGTTCTATTAGAATGAATGATAGCGTTATAAGACTGTTCTATTAGGATGAATGATAGTGTTATAAGACTGTTCTATTAGAATGAATGATAGCGTTATAAGACTGTTCTATTAGAATGAATGATAGTGTTATAAGACTGTTCTATTAGAATGAATGATAGTGTTATAAGAATCTCATTGTAGGTTTACTACAGGATGTTGTAGAAAAATATATCAGGTTATGCCATGGGTCACTGGCAGTTCATACTGAAGCAGGTAGGTTCATGCAAGCGGAGGACCAGTCAGATTATGACACTAAACTAATGATGTATAATAATGTATCTTTCTCATCATTCATTCTCATCAGTCAACACAGAGTTGCAGTGTTTTTGAGATGAGTGTAATTGAGAAGATGGGTAGATCAGTGGTTGTGTGGTGTGCTGTCACTGTTATGTCCGCTATTACCTGATGGTTTCTCATCTCTTTCTGATATCTCTATACTCCCTTGTTTTGTACACAAAGAAATCAGCATTTTTCAGGGTTAGGTGCTTTATCTCTCGTCAATATATGTTTTTCCTCATCATCCCGTCTCAGTCTAATTTAAGTGTCCTCTCTCTCTCTCTCACCCCCCCCCCCCCCAGTACAACTCCAGCTGTAGTCTTATTGAAGTCTCTCTCTCTCCTCAGTACAACTCCAGCTGTAGTCTAATTGAAGTCTCTCTCTCTCCTCAGTACAACTCCAGCTGTAGTCTAATTGAAGTCTCTCTCTCTCCTCAGTACAACTCCAGCTGTAGTCTAATTGAAGTCTCTCTCTCTCCTCAGTACAACTCCAGCTGTAGTCTAATTGAAGTCTCTCTCTCTCCTCAGGACAACTCCAGCTGTAGTCTAATTGAATTCTCTCTCTCTCCTCAGTACAACTCCAGCTGTAGTCTAATTGAAGTCTCTCTCTCTCCTCAGTACAACTCCAGCTGTAGTCTAATTGAAGTCTCTCTCTCTCCTCAGGACAACTCCAGCTGTAGTCTTATGGCAGTGGATCAATCAGTCCTTCAATGCAATAGTCAACTACACCAATAGGAGTGGAGATGCTCCTCTCTCAGTTAAGTAAGTTGGTGTTATAGTTACTATATCAGGGCCATTCTACTATATTCTTGCAGCGACATATTCTATGTGTGATTATTGTTCAGAAGAACTGTATAAAAAAACAATGCACACACACCAATAAATAACTTTTCTTAAAATTAAATATTGCTAAAAGTAATTAGAAAAGAGTTGAAGGGTGTTCAACCAACGTGAGTCGAGGTGTAACCAAAACATTTGATAATAATTGAAAAGGAAAAAGCTTCTTAAAAGTAATTAAGTCATTTTAAAATCATCTGAAAACTAAGCATCTCAATAAATAATACACAGGAATGTCAAATCACGTAATGCCATATTCCAGTCTGAAGGAAGTATGCTTTGAATTCATTTCCCTCAGTCGGCCTGTAGATTAGTTGATGTTGGCCTGTAGTTTAGTTGATGTTGGCCTGTAGTTTAGTTGATGTTGGCCTGTAGATTTAGTTGATGTTGGCCTGTAGTTTTAGTTGATGTTGGCCTGTAGTTTTAGTTGATGTTGGCCTGTAGTTTTAGTTGATGTTGGCCTGTAGTTTTAGTTGATGTTGGCCTGTAGTTTTAGTTGATGTTGGCCTGTAGTTTTAGTTGATGTTGGCCTGTAGTTTTAGTTGATGTTGGCCTGTAGTTTTAGTTGATGTTGGCCTGTAGTTTAGTTGATGTTGGCCTGTAGATTTAGTTGATGTTGGCCTGTAGATTAGTTGATGTTGGCCTGTAGATTTAGTTGATGTTGGCCTGTAGTTTAGTTGATGTTGGCCTGTAGTTTAGTTGATGTTGGCCTGTAGTTTAGTTGATGTTGGCCTGTAGTTTAGTTGATGTTGGCCTGTAGTTTAGTTGATGTTGGCCTGTAGATTTAGTTGATGTTGGCCTGTAGATTTAGTTGATGTTGGCCTGTAGATTAGTTGATGTTGGCCTGTAGATTAGTTGATGTTGGCCTGTAGATTAGTTGATGTTGGCCTGTAGATTAGTTGATGTTGGCCTGTAGATTAGTTGATGTTGGCCTGTAGATTAGTTGATGTTGGCCTGTAGATTAGTTGATGTTGGCCTGTAGATTAGTTGATGTTGGCCTGTAGATTAGTTGATGTTGGCCTGTAGATTAGTTGATGTTGGCCTGTAGATTAGTTGATGTTGGCCTGTAGATTTAGTTGATGTTGGCCTGTAGATTTAGTTGATGTTGGCCTGTAGTTTAGTTGATGTTGGCCTGTAGATTTAGTTGATGTTGGCCTGTAGATTTAGTTGATGTTGGCCTGTAGTTTTAGTTGATGTTGGCCTGTAGTTTAGTTGATGTTGGCCTGTAGTTTAGTTGATGTTGGCCTGTAGTTTAGTTGATGTTGGCCTGTAGTTTAGTTGATGTTGGCCTGTAGTTTAGTTGATGTTGGCCTGTAGTTTTAGTTGATGTTGGCCTGTAGTTTTAGTTGATGTTGGCCTGTAGATTTAGTTGATGTTGGCCTGTAGTTTTAGTTGATGTTGGCCAGTAGATTTAGTTGATGTTGGCCTGTAGTTTAGTTGATGTTGGCCTGTAGATTTAGTTGATGTTGGCTTGTAGTTTTAGTTGATGTTGGCTTGTAGTTTTAGTTGATGTTGGCCAGTAGATTTAGTTGATGTTGGCTTGTAGTTTTAGTTGATGTTGGCCTGTAGTTTTAGTTGATGTTGGCTTGTAGTTTTAGTTGATGTTGGCCTGTAGTTTTAGTTGATGTTGGCCAGTAGATTTAGTTGATGTTGGCTTGTAGTTTTAGTTGATGTTGGCTTGTAGTTTTAGTTGATGTTGGCCAGTAGATTTAGTTGATGTTGGCTTGTAGTTTTAGTTGATGTTGGCCTGTAGTTTTAGTTGATGTTGGCTTGTAGTTTTAGTTGATGTTGGCCTGTAGTTGATGTTGATGTTGGCCAGTAGATTTAGTTGATGTTGGCCTGTAGTTTTAGTTGATGTTGGCCTGTAGTTTTAGTTGATGTTGGCCTGTAGATTTAGTTGATGTTGGTTTGTAGTTTTAGTTGATGTTGGCCTGTAGTTTAGTTGATGTTGGCTTGTAGTTTTAGTTGATGTTGGCCTGTAGTTTTAGTTGATGTTGGCCTGTAGTTTTAGTTGATGTTGGCTTGTAGTTTTAGTTGATGTTGGCTTGTAGTTTTAGTTGATGTTGGCCTGTAGATTTAGTTGATGTTGGCTTGTAGTTTTAGTTGATGTTGGCCAGTAGTTTTAGTTGATGTTGGCCTGTAGTTTTAGTTGATGTTGGCCAGTAGATTTAGTTGATGTTGGCCTGTAGTTTAGTTGATGTTGGCTTGTAGTTTTAGTTGATGTTGGCCTGTAGTTTTAGTTGATGTTGGCCTGTAGATTTAGTTGATGTTGGTTTGTAGTTTTAGTTGATGTTGGCCTGTAGTTTAGTTGATGTTGGCCTGTAGTTTTAGTTGATGTTGGCCTGTAGTTTTAGTTGATGTCGGCCTGTAGTTTTAGTTGATGTTGGCCTGATGTCGGCCTGTAGTTTTAGTTGATGTTGGCCTGATGTTGGCCTGTAGTTTTAGTTGATGTTGGCCTGTAGTTTTAGTTGATGTTGGCTTGTAGTTTAGTTGATGTTGGCCTGTAGTTTTAGTTGATGTTGGCCTGTAGTTTTAGTTGATGTTGGCTTGTAGTTTAGTTGATGTTGGCCTGTAGTTTTAGTTGATGTTGGCCTGTAGTTTTAGTTGATGTTGGCCTGTAGTTTTAGTTGATGTTGGCTTGTAGATTTAGTTGATGTTGGCCTGTAGATTTGTTGATGTTGGCCTGTAGATTTGTTGATGTTGGCCTGTAGTTTTAGTTGATGTTGGCCTGTAGTTTTAGTTGATGTTGGCCTGTAGTTTTAGTTGATGTTGGCCTGTAGATTAGTTGATGTTGGCCTGTAGTTTTAGTTAATGTTGGCTTGTAGTTTTAGTTGATGTTGGCCAGTAGATTTAGTTGATGTTGGCCTGTAGTTTAGTTGATGTTGGCCTGTAGTTTTAGTTGATGTTGGCCTGTAGTTTTAGTTGATGTTGGCCTGTAGTTTTAGTTGATGTTGGCCTGTAGTTTTAGTTGATGTTGGCCTGTAGTTTTAGTTGATGTTGGCCTGTAGTTTTAGTTGATGTTGGCCTGTAGTTTTAGTTGATGTTGGCTTGTAGTTTTAGTTGATGTTGGCCAGTAGATTTAGTTGATGTTGGCCTGTAGTTTAGTTGATGTTGGCCTGTAGTTTTAGTTGATGTTGGCCTGTAGTTTTAGTTGATGTTGGCCTGTAGTTTTAGTTGATGTTGGCCTGTAGTTTTAGTTGATGTTGGCCTGTAGTTTTAGTTGATGTTGGCCTGTAGTTTAGTTGATGTTGGCCTGTAGTTTAGTTGATGTTGGCCTGTAGTTTTAGTTGATGTTGGCCTGTAGTTTAGTTGATGTTGGCCTGTAGTTTAGTTGATGTTGGCCTGTAGTTTAGTTGATGTTGGCCTGTAGATGTTTTAGTTGATGTTGGCCTGTAGATTTTTAGCCTTGATGATGTTGGCCTGTAGTTTAGTTGATGTTGGCCTGTAGTTTAGTTGATGTTTGTTTTAGTTGATGTTGGCCTGTAGTTTTAGTTGATGTTGGCCTGTAGATTTAGTTGATGTTGGCCTGTAGTTTTAGTTGATGTTGGCCTGTAGTTTAGTTGATGTTGGCCTGTAGTTTTAGTTGATGTTGGCCTGTAGATTTAGTTGATGTTGGCCTGTAGTTTTAGTTGATGTTGGCCTGTAGTTTAGTTGATGTTGGCCTGTAGATTTAGTTGATGTTGGCCTGTAGTTTTAGTTGATGTTGGCCTGTAGTTTTAGTTGATGTTGGCCTGTAGATTTAGTTGATGTTGGCCTGTAGTTTTAGTTGATGTTGGCCTGTAGTTTAGTTGATGTTGGCCTGTAGTTTTAGTTGATGTTGGCCTGTAGATTTAGTTGATGTTGGCTTGTAGTTTTAGTTGATGTTGGCCTGTAGTTTTAGTTGATGTTGGCCTGTAGATTTAGTTGATGTTGGTTTGTAGTTTCAGTTGATGTTGGCCTGTAGTTTAGTTGATGTTGGCCTGTAGTTTTAGTTGATGTTGGCCTGTAGTTTTAGTTGATGTTGGCCTGTAGTTTTAGTTGATGTCGGCCTGTAGTTTTAGTTGATGTTGGCCTGATGTCGGCCTGTAGTTTTAGTTGATGTTGGCCTGATGTTGGCCTGTAGTTTTAGTTGATGTTGGCCAGTAGATTTAGTTGATGTTGGCCTGTAGTTTTAGTTGATGTTGGCTTGTAGTTTAGTTGATGTTGGCCTGTAGTTTTAGTTGATGTTGGCCTGTAGTTTTAGTTGATGTTGGCCTGTAGTTTTAGTTGATGTTGGCTTGTAGATTTAGTTGATGTTGGCCTGTAGATTTGTTGATGTTGGCCTGTAGATTTGTTGATGTTGGCCTGTAGTTTAGTTGATGTTGGCCAGTAGATTTAGTTGATGTTGGCCTGTAGTTTTAGTTGATGTTGGCCTGTAGTTTTAGTTGATGTTGGCCTGTAGTTTTAGTTGATGTTGGCCTGTAGATTAGTTGATGTTGGCCTGTAGTTTTAGTTAATGTTGGCTTGTAGTTTAGTTGATGTTGGCCTGTAGTTTTAGTTGATGTTGGCTTGTAGTTTAGTTGATGTTGGCCTGTAGTTTTAGTTGATGTTGGCTTGTAGTTTAGTTGATGTTGGCCTGTAGTTTTAGTTAATGTTGGCTTGTAGTTTTAGTTGATGTTGGCCTGTAGTTTTAGTTAATGTTGGCCAGTAGTTTTTTGTTTGGTGTGTTTCTGGTACCTATTAAACCCCTTGTTTTGTGGTTGGGATAATATGTGAATGAGTATGAATATGTGAATTTATGAATGCATTTCTCATTTGCAGTCAGCTTGGCACAGCCTATGTATCTGCTACCACAGGGGCGGTAGCCACGGCTCTAGGACTAAATGCACTAACAAAGGTATTAACCCACTGAAACCCTGTTCTCATTCATTCATTTGCCATCAACCACATCGCATGGGAGTGTTATCAAACATAGCTACTCACAAGTCATATCATGAGTGGTTATCATGTCCAAAATAGTTATCATGAATAGAAGTGTATAGTAACCATGAATAGAAGTGCATAGTAACCATGAATAGAAGTGCATAGTAATCATGAATAGAAGTGCATAGTAAACATGAATAGAAGTGCATAGTAATCATGAATAGAAGTGCATAGTAACCATGAATAGAAGTGCATAGTAACCATGAATAGAAGTGCGTAGTAACCATGAATAGAAATGCATAGTAACCATGAATAGAAGTGCATAGTAACCATGAATAGAAGTGCATAGTAACCATGAATAGAAGTGCATAGTAACCATGAATAGAAATGCATAGTAACCATGAATAGAAGTGCATAGTAAACATGAATAGAAGTGCATAGTAACCATGAATAGAAGTGCATAGTAAACATGAATAGAAGTGCATAGTAACCATGAATAGAAGTGCGTAGTAACCATGAATAGAAATGCATAGTAACCATGAATAGAAGTGCATAGTAACCATGAATAGAAGTGCATAGTAACCATGAATAGAGATGCATAGTAACCATGAATAGAAGTGCATAGTAACCATGAATAGAAGTGCATAGTAACCATGAATAGAAGTGCATAGTAACCATGAATAGAAGTGCATAGTAACCATGAATAGAAATGCATAGTAACCATGAATAGAATTAGTCTACATATGTTGCCTGCTTTGCTGGTTAGTCAATGTGTTGAAAGAGAGAGAAAATGTTGTATAATTCATACAGTATTCCCATTGTGGAAACAGATGCCACTCATCATAACAATCATGACATGCACAAAGAGCTTTCAGCTTTGGAACAATACGCCTTAGAATTATTAGCTATTAGACTGTATAGATCAATTTCATCCCTGTCTATCTGTTTAACTCCAACCTTTTGGGTGTTGTTGTTGTCCAGCACATATCTCCCCTCGTAGGGAGGTTAGTTCCCTTCGCTGCTGTTGCTGCTGCGAACTGCATCAACATCCCTCTCATGAGGCAACGGTAAGACCAAACAGTCTGTATCTCCTCCCGTTTGAAGATATAGTTTTGCAAATATGCACTCAGCATTTTAAATGTTTTTAAAAAATTCTAAATTCTTTCTAAAATGTAGTGTTAAATGTTAGGTTTTATTTATTCGCACCAAAGAAATGAAGTGAAAGACAAAACAGTGCAGGTATTTAAACAAATCTAATCAAAGTTTATTTGTCACGTGCGCCAAATACAACAGGTGTAGTAGACCTTACAGTGAAATGCTTACTTAGAGGCTCTAACATATAGTGCAAAAAAGGTATTAGGTGAACAATAGGTAAGTAAAGAAATAAAACAACAGTAAAAAGACTATATACAGTAGAGAGGTTATATACAGTAGAGGCCATATACAGTAGAGGCCATATACAGTAGAGAGGCTATATACAGTAGAGAGGCTATATACAGTAGAGAGGCTATATACAATAGAGAGGCTACATACAATAGAGGTTATATACAGTAGAGAGGTTATATACAGTAGAGAGGTTATATACAGTAGCGAGGCTATATACAGTAGAGGCTATATACAGTAGCCAGGCCATATACAGTAGAGAGGCCATATACAGTAGAGAGGCTATATACAATAGAGAGGCTACATACAGTATAGAGGTTATATACAGTAGCGAGGCTATATACAGTAGCGAGGCTATATACAGTAGCGAGGCTACATACGAGGCTATATACAGTAGCGAGGCTATATACAGTAGCGAGGCTATACAGTAGCCAGGCTATATACAGTAGAGGCTATATACAGTAGAGGCTATATACAGTAGCGAGGCTATATACAGTAGAGAGGCTATATACAGTAGAGAGGCTATATACAGTAGAGAGGCTATATACAGTAGAGGCTATATACAGTAGCGAGGCTATATACAGTAGCGAGGCTATATACAGTAGCGAGGCTATATACAGTAGAGAGGCTATATACAGTAGAGAGGCTATATACAGTAGAGGCTATATACAGTAGCCAGGCTATAAAAGTAGCGAGGCTATATACAGTAGCCAGGCTATAAAAGTAGCGAGGCTATATACAGTAGCCAGGCTATAAAAGTAGCGAGGCTACATACAGACACCGGTTAGTCAGGCTGATTGAGGTAGTATGTACATGTAGATATGGTTAAAGTGACTATGCATATCTGATGAACAGAGAGTATTTAACACCGTAAAGCGGTGTGCCGGTGAGGCTGGAAACCCAAAAAGGACTGATATGAAAATCACACCACAAATATAATATAATAATAATAAAAATGTTTGTTCAATCAGCTAAACAAAGCATATTAATTATAATTGTACGTTATATACTCAGTATAGAAGAAAAAATGTGTGTGTGTGTGAGAGAAAGCTACATGGAGGGAATTATTGTGTAGTTTGGTTCATCAGGCTAAATCCCAGTCTTTGCATGAAGTTATTGAGGGATGATGAGGTTTTGACAATGTGAAGATAAGAATTCCAGAGTATGGTACCTCCTGTAAATGTTTGAAATATTGATTAGGTGTCTCTACAATGCTCAATTTGACCTTACTAAACCCATAGGTCACACACAACTTATTGACATTTACGTTATTCCTTCCACAACTTGGACAAGGTCTTCGAAAGAAAGTGTCTGTATCATCGATGCCAGTTCCTATAATAGATGTTTACTTTATTTTCCTTCTTCTTTTATTGTCCAGGGAACTGAAACACGGCATTCCGATAACAGACGAGAACGACAACCGGTTAGGAGAGTCAACCACCGCCGCTAAGCAGGCTATCTCCCAGGTGGTGGTGTCTAGGATCCTCATGGCCTCTCCTGGAATGGGTATGTATGACGTAATGGGCTTTAGGGACCAATCTGGCAACCCATGCGATCTGTGACTCCAACATGGCAACTCAATAGGATAAACTGGAAAGGATAAAAGCTTGAAATCAACCATGTTGTCAGGTAAAATATAATGTTTGTAAACATTTATAAAAGATGACGATTTTATTTCACTATTCTGTTTTTCAGCTATCCCTCCATTTTTAATGAACACCTTGGAAAAGAAAGCCTTCCTAAAGGTATTATTCACATCATGTATCACTTTATTTATTCAAGTATGATCATATGTATTATATATTCACTTACTTTCTCATATCCATGATGGCGGCCAGCCTTACTTTCTCATATCCATGATGGCAGTCTGCCTTACTTTCTCATATCCATGATGGCGGCCAGCCTTACTTTCTCATATCCATGATGGCGGCCAGCCTTATCCTTTCTCATATCCATGATGGCGGCCAGCCTTACTTTCTCATATCCATGATGGCAGTCTGCCTTACTTTCTCATATCCATGATGGCGGCCAGCCTTACTTTCTCATATCCATGATGGCAGCCAGCCTTACTTTCTCATATCCATGATGGCAGTCTGCCTTACTTTCTCATATCCATGATGGCAGTCAGCCTTACTTTCTCATATCCATGATGGCGGCCAGCCTTACTTTCTCATATCCATGATGGCGGCCAGCCTTACTTTCTCATATCCATGATGGCAGTCTGCCTTACTTTCTCATATCTATGATGGCAGTCAGCCTTACTTTCTCATATCCATGATGGCAGTCAGCCTTACTTTCTCATATCCATGATGGCAGTCTGCGTTACTTTCTCATATCTATGACGGCAGTCAGCCTTACTTTCTCATATCAATGATGGCAGTCAGCCTTACTTTCTCATATCTATGATGGCAGTCAGCCTTACTTTCTCATATCAATGATGGCAGTCAGCCTTACTTTCTCATATCTATGATGGCAGTCAGCCTTACTTTCTCATATCCATGATGGCAGTCTGCCTTACTTTCTCATATCTATGATGGCAGTCTGCCTTACTTTCTCATATTTATGATGGCAGTCTGCCTTACTTTCTCATATCTATGATGGCAGTCAGCCTTACTTTCTCATATCTATGATGGCAGTCTGCCTTACTTTCTCATATCCATGATGGCAGTCAGCCTTACTTTCTCATATCTATGATGGCAGTCAGCCTTACTTTCTCATATCTATGATGTATATTCACTTACTTTCTCATATCCATGATGGCAGTCAGCCTTACTTTCTCATATCTATGATGGCAGTCAGCCTTACTTTCTCATATCTATGATGTATATTCACTTACTTTCTCATATCCATGATGGCAGTCAGCCTTACTTTCTCATATCTATGATGGCAGTCAGCATTACTTTCTCATATCTATGATGGCAGTCAGCCTTACTTTCTCATATCTATGATGGCAGTCAGCCTTACTTTCTCATATCTATGATGTAAATTCACTTACTTTCTCATATCCATGATGGCAGTCAGCCTTACTTTCTCATATCTATGATGGCATTCAGCATTACTTTCTCATATCTATGATGGCAGTCAGCCTTACTTTCTCATATCTATGATGTAAATTCACTTACTTTCTCATATCCATGATGGCAGTCAGCCTTACTTTCTCATATCTATGATGTATATTCACTTACTTTCTCATATCCATGATGTAAATTCACTTACTTTCTCATATCTATGATGGCAGTCAGCCTTACTTTCTCATATCTATGATGTATTTTCACTTACTTTCTCATATCCATGATGGCAGTCAGCCTTACTTTCTCATATTCATGATGGCAGTCAGCCTTACTTTCTCATATCTATGATGTAAATTCACTTACTTTCTCATATCTATGATGGCAGTCAGCCTTACTTTCTCATATCTATGATGTATATTCACTTACTTTCTCATATCCATGATGTAAATTCACTTACTTTCTCATATCTATGATGGCAGTCAGCCTTACTTTCTCATATCTATGATGTATATTCACTTACTTTCTCATATCCATGATGTAAATTCACTTACTTTCTCATATCCATGATGGCAGCCAGCCTTACTTTCTCATATCTATGATGGCAGTCAGCCTTACTTTCTCATATCCATGATGGCAGCCAGCCTTACTTTCTCATATCTATGATGGCAGTCTGCCTTACTTTCTCATATCTATGATGTAAATTCACTTACTTTCTCATATCCATGATGGCAGTCAGCCTTACTTTCTCATATCTATGATGGCATTCAGCATTACTTTCTCATATCTATGATGGCAGTCAGCCTTACTTTCTCATATCTATGATGTAAATTCACTTACTTTCTCATATCCATGATGGCAGTCAGCCTTACTTTCTCATATCTATGATGTATATTCACTTACTTTCTCATATCCATGATGTAAATTCACTTACTTTCTCATATCTATGATGGCAGTCAGCCTTACTTTCTCATATCTATGATGTATTTTCACTTACTTTCTCATATCCATGATGGCAGTCAGCCTTACTTTCTCATATCCATGATGGCAGTCAGCCTTACTTTCTCATATCTATGATGTAAATTCACTTACTTTCTCATATCTATGATGGCAGTCAGCCTTACTTTCTCATATCTATGATGTATATTCACTTACTTTCTCATATCCATGATGTAAATTCACTTACTTTCTCATATCTATGATGGCAGTCAGCCTTACTTTCTCATATCTATGATGTATATTCACTTACTTTCTCATATCCATGATGTAAATTCACTTACTTTCTCATATCCATGATGGCAGCCAGCCTTACTTTCTCATATCTATGATGGCAGTCAGCCTTACTTTCTCATATCCATGATGGCAGCCAGCCTTACTTTCTCATATCTTTGATGGCAGTCTGCCTTACTTTCTCATATCCATGATGGCAGTCAGCCTTACTTTCTCATATCTATGATGGCAGTCTGCCTTACTTTCTCATATCTATGACGGCAGTCTGCCTTACTTTCTCATATCTATGATGGCAGTCTGCCTTACTTTCTCATATCTATGACGGCAGTCTGCCTTACTTTCTCATATCTATGATGGCAGTCAGCCTTACTTTCTCATATCTATGATGGCGGCCAGCCTTACTTTCTCATATCTATAATGGCAGTCTGCCTTACTTTCTCATATCTATGATGGCAGTCTGCCTTACTTTCTCATATCTATGATGGCAGTCTGCCTTACTTTCTCATATCTATGATGGCACTAAGTCTTTTGATAAGTGGCTTTACTAGAGAGTGTGTATATATATTGGCCTGTCACTGTGTTGTGTTAGCCATCGAGGGACTCCGTAGCAGTCTTCTAGGCACAGTCATCGGCTAAATCCAAATGCTTTAAAGTCATTTCCTTTCCTATGTGTCCTATTTCCTCATCCTGATTCAAACTAACTGGATAGGTAGAACAAAGTGGTGTAGACTAAGCAATATCCCACAGCCATATTGCCTATAGCACTCCAGCCCTTTCAGTGGTTAGTGAGTGTGAGGAAATAGGACAGAGCAGAGGAAGCCATTTCAGAGTAGTGGAATGTATCCCTTTGTTTGTTTGTCTCATTGTGTTCTGGTCTTTTCAGAAGTTCCCGTGGATGAGTGCACCTATTCAAGTGGTCTTGGTGGGATTCTGGTAAGTGGCCAGCAATGGACTGCTGATTAACCACCATTTGGAATGTGTAATGGTCTGGGTGTAGCTGGTGCAGAGGAATCAGGCGCAGGACAGCAGAGATGAGTAACACAAGTAACTTTACTCAAATATTCCAATAACATGTCGTAATACCGAGCCCACAATAACAGACCGAACATACATAAAACAATCACGCACAAAACCCATGGGGAAAACAGAGGGTTAAATAATGAACATGTAATTGGGGAATTGAAACCAGGTGTGTAAAACAAAGACAAAACAAATGGAAAATGAAAAGTGGATTGGCGATGGCTCGAAGGCCGGTGACGCCGAACGCCGCCCGAACAAGGAGAGGGACCGACTTCGGCGGAAGTCGTGACAGTACCCCGCCCCCCCTTGAGCCGCCCGTCGACACCAACCTCGGGGACGACCCGGAGGACGAGGCGCAGGGCGATCCGGATGGAGACGGTGGAACTCCCGCAGCAACGAAGGGTCCAAAACGTCCTCCACCTGCACCCAGCATCTCTCCTCCGGACCGTACCCCTCCCACTCCACGAGGTATTGAAGGCCCCTCACCCGATGCCTCGAGTCCAGTATGGCTCGAACAGCATACGCCGGAGCTCCCTCGATGTCCAGAGGGGGCGGAGGAACCTCCCGCACCTCAGACTCCTGGAGTAGACCAGCCACTACCGGCCTGAGGAGAGACAAATGGAAAGAGGGGTTAGTACTGTAATCGGGGGGAGCTGTAACCTGTAGCAAACCTCGTTCAGTCTCCTCAGGACCTTGAATGTCCCCACAAACCGCGGGCCCAGTTCCCGGAAGGGCAGGCCGAGGGGCAGGTTTCGGGTCGAGAGCCAGACCCGGTCCCCCGGTGTGAACACCGGGGCCTCACTGCGGTGTCGGTCGGCGCTAGCCTTCTGATGCCCCACGGCCCGTTGCAGGTGCACATGAGCGGCGTCCCAGGTCTCCTCCGAGCGCTTAAACCATTCGTCCACCGCAGGAGCCTCGATCTGGCTCTGATGCCAAGGTGCCAGAACCGGCCGATACCCCAGTACGCACTGGAAGGGGGAGAGGTTAGTGGAGGAGTGGCGGAGCGAGTTTTGGGCCATCTCTGCCCAGTGGATGAACGCCGCCCACTCCCACGGCCGGTCCTGGTAATAAGACCTCAGAAACCTACCCACATCCTGGTTTACTCTCTCCACCTGCCCGTTACTCTCGGGGTGAAAACCTGAGGTAACGCTGACCGAGACCCTCAGACGTTCCATGAACGGCCTCCAGACCCTTGACATGAACTGGGGACCTCGATCAGACACTATATCCTCAGGCATCCCGTGCCGGAAGACTTGAGTGAACAGGGCCTCCGCAATCTGTAGGGCTGTAGGGAGACCGGGCAATGGAAGGAGATGGCAGGACTTAGAGAACCGATCCACAACGACCAGAATCGTGGTGTTACCCTGTGAGGGAGGAAGATCCGCGAGGAAGTCCACCGATAGGTGCGACCACGGCCATTGTGGAACGGGTAAGGGCTGTAACTTCCCTCTGGGCAGGTGTCTAGGGGCCTTGCACTGGGCGCACACCGAGCAGGAGGAAACATAAACCCTCACGTCCTTAGCCAAGGTGGACCACCAGTACTTCCCACTAAGACAGTGCACTGTCCTACCGATGCCAGGATGACCAGAGGAGGGTGAAGTGTGGGCCCAATAGATCAAACGGTCGCGGACAGCAGACGGAACGTACAGACGCCCAGCTGCACACTGGAGGGGAGTGGGCTCTGTACGTAACGCCCGCTCGATGTCCGCGTCCAGATCCCACACCACCGGTGCCAAGAGGCAAGAGGCTGGAAGTATGGGAGTGTAATCCATGGACCGCTCCTCTGTGTCATACATCCGGGAGAGTGCGTCTGCTCTAGCATTCTGGAAACCTGGTCTGTAGGACAGGGTGAAAACAAAACGGGTAAAGAACATGGCCCACCTTGCCTGGCGAGGGTTCAGTCTCCTCTCTGCCCGGATGTACTCTAGATTGCGGTGGTCAGTCGAGATGAGAAAAGTGTTTTTAGCCCCCTCAAGCCAATGTCTCTACGCCTTCAGAGCCTTGGCAACAGCCAACAGCTCCCGGTCCCCCACATCATAGTTTCGCTCCGCCGGGCTGAGCTTCTTCGAAAAGAAAGCACAGGAGCGGAGCTTTGGTGGCGTGCCTGAGCGCTGAGAGAACATGGCTCCTATCCTTGCCTCGGAGGCGTCCACCTCCACTATGAACGCCAAAGAGGGATCCGGATGAGCCAGCACGGGCGCCGAGGTAAACCGAGCCCTCAGGTTACCAAAAGCCATGTCTGCCTCAGCCGACCACTGCAGTCGCACCGGTCCCCCCTTCAGCAGTGAGGTAATGGGATCCATTACCTGATCAAAGCCCCGGATAAACCTCCGGTAGTAGTTGGCAAACCCTAGAAACCGCTGCACTTCCTTTATCGTGGTGGGAGTTGGCCAATTACTCACGGCTGAAATGCGGTCACTCTCCATATCCACCCCTGAAGTGGAAATGCGGTACCCTAGGAAGGAGACGGACTGTTGGAAGAACAGACTTTTCTCAGCCTTGACGTACAGGTCATGCTCCAACAGTCGACTAAGCACCCTGTGCACCAGGGACACATGCTGGGCGCGTGTTGCGGAGTATATCAGAATGTCGTCGATATACACCACTACACCCTGCCAGTGCAGGTCCCGGAAAATCTCGTCTACAAAGGCCTGGAAGACTGATGGATCGATCATTCATCAACCAGTATGGCACGACGAGGTACTCATAGTGCCCTAAGGTGGTACTAAATGCCGTCTTCCACTCGTCCCCCTCCCGGATACGCACCAGGTTGTAAGCGCTCCTGAGATCCAATTTTGTGAAGAAGCGCGCCCCATGCATTGACTCTATCACACTGGCTATGAGAGGCAGCAGGTAGCTGTACCTCACAGTGATCTGGTTGATACCTCGACAGTCAATGCACAGGCGCAGACATCCATCCTTCTTCTTCACAAAAAAGAAACTTGAGGAGGCAGGTGAAGTGGAGGGCCGAATGTACCCCTGCCCCAAGGATTCGGAGACATAGGTTTCCATAGCCGCTGTCTCCTCCTGTGACGGGATACACGTGACTCCTGGGAAGTGCTGCGTCTACCAGGAGATTTATCGCACAATCCCCCCGTCGGGGTGGTAATTGAGTCGCCCTCTTCTTACAGAAGGCGAGAGCCAAATCGGCATATTCAGAGGGGATGCGCATGGTGGAGACCTGGTCTGGACTTTCCACCGTAGTCGCACCAACGGAAACCCCTACACACCTCTCCGAGCACTTTCGTGACCACCCCTTGAGAGACCTCTGTTGTCCCAAAATAGTGGGGTCATGACAGGCCAACCAGGGTATACCCAGCACCATGGGAAACGCAGGAGAATCAATAAGGAAAATACTAATTCTCTCCTTGTGACCCTCCTGTGTAACCATGCCCAGTGGAGCGGTGGCCTCCCTAATTAGCCCTGACCCCAATGGTCGACTATCTAGGGCGTGCACAGGGAAGGGCATATCCACAGGAACAATGGGGATCCCTAAACTATGGGCAAATGCTCTGTCAATAAAATTCCCAGCTGGGAATGCGGGGAAAACTCAGGATTATTTATAAACATGTGAGCAACAGGAGGCTCTGAGTGAGCCTGGTGCCGACTCACCTGGGGTGACACGAGAGTGCCCTGCCTGCTGCCTCGACTCCCAGAGGAACCTCCCCAGCACCGATCAGCAATGTGCCCTCTGCGGCCACAGATGGTACAGGGAACAGCCCCTCCTCCAGTCGCCCTAAGCGCAGCACCTCCCAGCTCCATGGGCGTCGGAGTGGTGGTGCTGAGGGATGGAACTGACAGGCCCCGATCCGGGCGTCCGCGGGTAGCCAGCAGGTTATCCAGCCGGATTGACAGGTCCACCAGCTGGTCAAACGTGAGAGTGGTGTCCCTGCAGGCCAACTCCTGACAGACATCCTCTCGCAGACTGCACCGGTAGTGATCAGGGTCCTGTCGTTCCATCCCACGCTGGCGACCAGGGTCTGGAAGTCCTCGTCCCCTGCCTCATGTGGAACAGACGTTCACCCGCCGCTTTACCCTCAGGCGGGTGGTCGAAAACTTCCCGAAAGCAGTGGGTGAACTCCGTGTAATGGTCCAACACCGATTTTCCTTCCCCCCATACGGCGTTGGCCCACTCCAGGGCTTTCCCTGAGAGACAGGAGACGAGGACGGACACGCTCTCCATTTTTGAGGTGATTCTGTAATGGTCTGG